>NW_027461707.1:0-116103 GCF_050947455.1 Rhinoderma darwinii
ATTATATACAGAAGATACCCAAGTTATACCAGCATGCTCCATATCACTATATACAGGAAGATGTATAACTTATACCAGCTGTACATATATAATTATATACAGAAGATACCCAGGTTATACCAGCATGCTCCATATCACTATATACAAGAAGATGTATAAATTATTCCAGCTGTACATATATAATTATATACAGAGGATACCCAGGTTATACCAGCATGCTCCATATCACTATATACAAGAAGATGTATAACTTAAACCAGCTGTACATATATAATTATATACAGAAGATACCCAGGTTATACCAGCATGCTCCATATCACTATATACAAGAAGATGTATAACTTATACCAGCTGTACATATATAATTATATACAGAAGATACCCAGGTTATACCAGCATGCTCAATATCACTATATACAAGAAGATGTATAACTTTTACCAGCTATACATATATAATTATATACAGGAGATACCCAGGTTATACCAGCATGCTCCATATCACTATATACAAGAAGATGTATAACTTATACCAGCTGTACATATATAATTATATACAGAAGATACCCAGGTTATACCAGCATGTACCATATCACTATATACAAGAAGATGTATAACTTATACCAGCTGTACATATATAATTACATACAGAATATACCCAGGTTACACCAGCATGCTCCATATCACTATATACAAGAAGATGTATAACTTATACCAGCTGTACATATATAATTATATACAGAAGATACCCAGGTTATACCAGCATGCTCCATATCACTATATACAGGAAGATGTATAACTTATACCAGCTGTACATATATAATTATATACAGAAGATACCCAGGTTATACCAGCATGCTCCATATCACTATATACAAGAAGATGTATAAATTATTCCAGCTGTACATATATAATTATATACAGAGGATACCCAGGTTATACCAGCATGCTCCATATCACTATGTACAAGAAGATGTATAACTTAAACCAGCTGTACATATATAATTATATACAGAAGATACCCAGGTTATACCAGCATGCTCCATATCACTATATACAAGAAGATGTATAACTTATACCAGCTGTACATATATAATTATATACAGAAGATACCCAGGTTATACCAGCATGCTCAATATCACTATATACAAGAAGATGTATAACTTTTACCAGCTATACATATATAATTATATACAGGAGATACCCAGGTTATACCAGCATGCTCCATATCACTATATACAAGAAGATTTATAACTTATACCAGCTGTACATATATAATTATATACAGAAGATACCCAGGTTATACCAGCATGTACCATATCACTATATACAAGAAGATGTATAACTTATACCAGCTGTACATATATAATTATATACAGAAGATGCCCAGGTTATACCAGCATGCTCCATATCACTATATACAAGAAGATGTATAACTTATACCAGCTGTACATATATAATTATATACAGAAGATACCCAGGTTATACCAGCATGTACCATATCACTATATACAAGAAGATGTATAACTTATGCCAGCTGTACATATATAATTATATACAGAAGATGCCCAGGTTATACCAGCATGCTCCATATCACTATATACAAGAAGATGTATAACTTATACCAGCTGTACATATATAATTATATACAGAAGATACCCAGGTTATACCAGCATGCTCCATATCACTATATATAAGAAGATGTATAACTTATACCAGCTGTACATATATAATTATATACAGAAGATACCCAGGTTATACCAGCATGCTCCATATCACTATATACAAGAAGATGTATAACTTATACCAGCTGTACATATATAATTATATACAGAAGATACCCAGGTTATACCAGCATGCTCCATATCACTATATACAAGAAGATGTATAACTTATACCAGCTGTACATATATAATTACATACAGAAGATACCCAGGTTATACCAGCATGCTCCATATCACTATATACAAGAAGATGTATAACTTATACCAGCTGTACATATATAATTATATACAGAAGATACCCAGGTTATACCCACAAGCTCCATATCACTATATACAAGAAGATGTATAACTTATACCAGCTGCACATATATAATTACATACAGAATATACCCAGGTTACACCAGCATGCTCCATATCACTATATACAAGAAGATGTATAACTTATACCAGCTGTACATATATAATTATATACAGAAGATACCCAGGTTATACCAGCATGCTCCATATCACTATATACAGGAAGATGTATAACTTATACCAGCTGTACATATATAATTATATACAGAAGATACCCAGGTTATACCAGCATGCTCCATATCACTATATACAAGAAGATGTATAAATTATTCCAGCTGTACATATATAATTATATACAGAGGATACCCAGGTTATACCAGCATGCTCCATATCACTATATACAAGAAGATGTATAACTTATACCAGCTGTACATATATAATTATATACAGAAGATACCCAGGTTATACCAGCATGTACCATATCACTATATACAAGAAGATGTATAACTTATACCAGCTGTACATATATAATTATATACAGAAGATACCCAGGTTATACCAGCATGCTCCATATCACTATATATAAGAAGATGTATAACTTATACCAGCTGTACATATATAATTATATACAGAAGATACCCAGGTTATACCAGCATGCTCCATATCACTATATACAAGAAGATGTATAACTTATACCAGCTGTACATATATAATTATATACAGAAGAGACCCAGGTTATACCAGCAAGCTCCATATCACTATATACAAGAAGATGTATAACTTATACCAGCTGCACATATATAATTACATACAGAATATACCCAGGTTACACCAGCAAGCTCCATATCACTATATACAAGAAGATGTATAACTTATACCAGCTGTACATATATAATTATATACAGAAGATACCCAGGTTATACCAGCATGCTCCATATCACTATATACAGGAAGATGTATGACTTATACCAGCTGTACATATATAATTATATACAGAAGATACCCAGGTTATACCAGCAAGCTCCATATCACTATATACAAGAAGATGTATAAATTATTCCAGCTGTACATATATAATTATACACAGAGGATACCCAGGTTATACCAGCATGCTCCATATCACTATATACAAGAAGATGTATAACTTATACCAGCTGTACATATATAATTATATACAGAAGATACCCAGGTTATACCAGCATGTACCATATCACTATATACAAGAAGATGTATAACTTATACCAGCTGTACATATATAATTATATACAGAAGATGCCCAGGTTATACCAGCATGCTCCATATCACTATATACAAGAAGATGTATAACTTATACCAGCTGTACATATATAATTATATACAGAAGATACCCAGGTTATACCAGCATGCTCCATATCACTATATACACGAAGATGTATAACTTATACCAGCTGTACATATATAATTATATACAGAAGATACCCAGGTTATACCAGCATGCTCCATATCACTATATACAAGAAGATGTATAACTTATACCAGCTGTACATATATAATTATATACAGAAGATACCCAGGTTATACCAGCAAGCTCCATATCACTATATACAAGAAGATGTATAACATACCAGCTGCACATATATAATTACATACAGAATATACCCAGGTTACACCAGCATGCTCCATATCACTATATACAAGAAGATGTATAACTTATACCAGCTGTACATATATAATTATATACAGAAGATACCCAGGTTATACCAGCATGCTCCATATCACTAAATACAGGAAGATGTATAACTTATACCAGCTGTACATATATAATTATATACAGAAGATACCCAGGTTATACCAGCATGCTCCATATCACTATATACAGGAAGATGTATAACTTATACCAGCTGTACATATATAATTATATACAGAAGATGCCCAGGCTATACCAGCATGCTCCATGTGAGTAAATACAAGAAGATGTATAACTTATACCAGCTCTAGATATATAATTATATACAGAGGATACCCAGGTTATACCAGCATGCTCCATATCACTATATACAAGAAGATGTATAACTTTTACCAGCTGTACATATATAATTATATACAGAAGATGCCCAGGTTATACCAGCATTCTCCATATCACTATATACAAGAAGATGCATAACTTATACCATCTGTACATATATAATTATATACAGAATATACCCAGGTTATACCAGCATGCTCCATATCACTATATACAAGAAGATGTATAACTTATACCAGCTGTACATATATAATTATATACAGAAGATACCCAGGTTATACCAGCATGCTCCATATCACTATATACAAGAAGATGTATAACTTATACCAGCTGTACATATATAATTATATACAGAAGATTCCCAGGTTATACCAGCAAGCTCCATATCACTATATACAAGAAGATGTATAACTTATACCAGCTGCACATATATAATTACATACAGAATATACCCAGGTTATACCAGCATACTACATATCACTTTATACAAGAAGATGTATAACTTATACCAGCTGTACATATATAATTATATACAGAAGATACCCAGGTTATACCAGCATGCTCCATATCACTATATACAGGAAGATGTATGACTTATACCAGCTGTACATATATAATTATATACAGAAGATACCCAGGTTATACCAGCATGCTCCATATCACTATATACAAGAAGATGTATAAATTATTCCAGCTGTACATATATAATTATATACAGAGGATACCCAGGTTATACCAGCATGCTCCATATCACTATATACAAGAAGATGTATAACGTATACCAGCTGTACATATATAATTATATACAGAAGATACCCAGGTTATACCAGCATGTACCATATCACTATATACAAGAAGATGTATAACTTATACCAGCTGTACATATATAATTATATACAGAAGATGCCCAGGTTATACCAGCATGCTCCATATCACTATATACAAGAAGATGTATAACTTATACCAGCTGTACATATATAATTATATACAGAAGATACCCAGGTTATACCAGCATGCTCCATATCACTATATACAAGAAGATGTATAACTTATACCAGCTGTACATATATAATTATATACAGAAGATACCCAGGTTATACCAGCATGCTCCATATCACTATATACGAGAAGATGTATAACTTATACCAGCTGTACATATATAATTATATACAGAAGATACCCAGGTTATACCAGCAAGCTCCATATCACTATATACAAGAAGATGTATAACTTATACCAGCTGCACATATATAATTACATACAGAATATACCCAGGTTACACCAGCATGCTCCATATCACTATATACAAGAAGATGTATAACTTATACCAGCTGTACATATATAATTATATACAGAAGATACCCAGGTTATACCAGCATGCTCCATATCACTATATACAGGAAGATGTATAACTTATACCAGCTGTACATATATAATTATATACAGAAGATACCCAGGTTATACCAGCATGCTCCATATCACTATATACAGGAAGATGTATAACTTATACCAGCTGTACATATATAATTATATACAGAAGATGCCCAGGCTATACCAGCATGCTCCATGTGAGTATATACAAGAAGATGTATAACTTATACCAGCTCTACATATATAATTATATACAGACGATACCCAGGTTATACCAGCATTATCCATATCACTATATACAAGAAGATGTATAACTTATACCAGCTGTACATATATAATTATATACAGAAGATACCCAGGTTATACCAGCATGCTCCATATCACTATATACAAGAAGATGTATAACTTATACCAGCTGTACATATATAATTATATACAGAATATACCCAGGTTTAATCAGCATGCTTCATATCACTATATACAAGAAGATGTATAACTTATACCAGCTGTACATATATAATTATATACAGAAGATACCCAGGTTATACCAGCATTATCCATATCACTATATACAGAAGATGTATAACTTATACCAGCGGTACATATATAATTATATACAGACGATGCCCAGGTTATACCAGCATGCTCCACATCACTATATACAAGAAGATGTATAACTTATACCAGCTGTGCATATATAATTATATACAGAAGATGCCCAGGTTATACCAGCATGCTCCATATCACTATATACAAGAAGATGCATAACTTATACCAGCTGTACATATATAATTACATACAGAATATACCCAGGTTATACCAGCATGCTCCATATCACTATATACAAGAAGATGTATAACTTATACCAGCTGTACATATATAATTATATACAGAAGATACCCAGGTTATACCAGCATGCTCCATATCACTATATACAGGAAGATGTATAACTTATACCAGCTGTACATATATAATTATATACAGGAGATACCCAGGTTATACCAGCATGCTGCATATCACTATATACAAGAAGATGTATAGCTTATACCAGCTGTACATATATAATTATATATAGAGGATACCCAGGTTATACCAGCAGGCTCCATATCACTATATACAAGAAGGTGTATAACTTATACCAGCTGTACGTATATAATTATATACAGAAGATACCCAGGTTATACCAGCATACTCCATATCACTATATACAAGAAGATGTATAACTTATACCAGCTGTACATATATAATTATATACAGAAGATGCCCAGGTTATACCAGCATGTTCCATATCACTATATACAAGATGTATAACTTATACCAGCTGTACATATATAATTACATACAGAATATACCCAGGTTATACCAGTATGCTCCATATCACTATATACAAGAAGATGTATAACTTATAGCAGCTGTACATGTATAATTATATACAGAAGATACCCAGGTTATATCAGCATGCTCCATATCACTATATACAAGAAGATGTATAACTTATACCAGCTGTACATATATAATTATATACAGAAGATACCCAGGTTATACCAGCATGCTCCATATCACTATATACAAGAAGATGTATAACTTATACCAGCTGCACATATATAATTACATACAGAATATACCCAGGTTATACCAGCATACTACATATCACTATATACAAGAAGATGTATAACTTATACCAGCTGTACATATATAATTATATACAGAAGATACCCAGGTTATACCAGCATGCTCCATATCACTATATACAAGAAGATGTATAACTTATACCAGCTGTACATATATAATTATATACAGAAGATACCCAGGTTATACCAGCAAGCTCCATATCACTATATACAAGAAGATGTATAACTTATACCAGCTGCACATATATAATTACATACAGAATATACCCAGGTTATATCAGCATGCTCCATATCACTATATACAAGAAGATGTATAACTTATACCAGCTGTACATATATAATTATATACAGAAGATACCCAGGTTATACCAGCATGCTCCATATCACTATATACAGGAAGATGTATAACTTATACCAGCTGCACATATATAATTACATACAGAATATACCCAGGTTATACCAGCATACTACATATCACTATATACAAGAAGATGTATAACTTATACCAGCTGTACATATATAATTATATACAGAAGATACCCAGGTTATACCAGCATGCTCCATATCACTATATACAAGAAGATGTATAACTTATACCAGCTGTACATATATAATTATATACAGAAGATACCCAGGTTATACCAGCAAGCTCCATATCACTATATACAAGAAGATGTATAACTTATACCAGCTGCACATATATAATTACATACAGAATATACCCAGGTTACACCAGCATGCTCCATATCACTATATACAAGAAGATGTATAACTTATACCAGCTGTACATATATAATTATATACAGAAGATACCCAGGTTATACCAGCATGCTCCATATCACTATATACAGGAAGATGTATAACTTATACCAGCTGTACATATATAATTATATACAGAAGATACCCAGGTTATACCAGCATGCCACATATCACTATATACAAGAAGATGTATAAATTATTCCAGCTGTACATATATAATTATATACAGAGGATACCCAGGTTATACCAGCATGCTCCATATCACTATATACAAGAAGATGTATAACTTATACCAGCTGTACATATATAATTATATACAGAAGATACCCAGGTTATACCAGCAAGCTCCATATCACTATATACAAGAAGATGTATAACTTATACCAGCTGCACATATATAATTACATACAGAATATACCCAGGTTACACCAGCATGCTCCATATCACTATATACAAGAAGATGTATAACTTATACCAGCTGTACATATATAATTATATACAGAAGATACCCAGGTTATACCAGCATGCTCCATATCACTATATACAGGAAGATGTATAACTTATACCAGCTGTACATATATAATTATATACAGAAGATACCCAGGTTATACCAGCATGCCACATATCACTATATACAAGAAGATGTATAAATTATTCCAGCTGTACATATATAATTATATACAGAGGATACCCAGGTTATACCAGCATGCTCCATATCACTATATACAAGAAGATGTATAACTTATACCAGCTGTACATATATAATTATATACAGAAGATACCCAGGTTATACCAGCATGCTCCATATCTCTATATACAAGAAGATGTATAACTTATACCAGCTGTACATATATAATTATATACAGAAGATACCCAGGTTATACCAGCAAGCTCCATATCACTATATACAAGAAGATGTATAACTTATACCAGCTGCACATATATAATTACATACAGAATATACCCAGGTTACACCAGCATGCTCCATATCACTATATACAAGAAGATGTATAACTTATACCAGCTGTACATATATAATTATATACAGAGGATACCCAGGTTATACCAGCATGCTCCATATCACTATATACAAGAAGATGTATAACTTATACCAGCTGTACATATATAATTATATACAGAAGATACCCAGGTTATACCAGCATGCTCCATATCACTATATACAAGAAGATGTATAACTTATACCAGCTGTACATGTATAATTATATACAGAATATACCCAGGTTATATCAGCATGCTTCATATCACTATATACAAGAAGATGTATAAATTATTCCAGCTGTACATATATAATTATATACAGAGGATACCCAGGTTATACCAGCATGCTCCATATCACTATATACAGAAGATGTATAACTCATACCAGCGGTACATATATAATTATATACAGACGATGCCCAGGTTATACCAGCATGCTCCACATCACTATATACAAGAAGATGTATAACTTATACCAGCTGTGCATATATAATTATATACAGAAGATGCCCAGGTTATACCAGCATGCTCCATATCACTATATACAAGAAGATGCATAACTTATACCAGCTGTACATATATAATTATATACAGAATATACCCAGGTTATACCAGCATGCTCCATATCACTATATACAAGAAGATGTATAACTTATACCAGCTGTACATATATAATTATATACAGAAGATACCCAGGTTATAGCAGCATGCTCCATATCACTATATACAGGAAGATGTATAACTTATACCAGCTTTACATATATAATTATATACAGGAGATACCCAGGTTATACCAGCATGCTCCATATCACTATATACAAGACGATGTATAGCTTATATCAGCTGTACATATATAATTATATATAGAGGATACCCAGGTTATACCAGCAGGCTCCATATCACTATATACAAGAAGGTGTATAACTTATACCAGCTGTACGTATATAATTATATACAGAAGATACCCAGGTTATACCAGCATACTCCATATCACTATATACAAGAAGATGTATAACTTATACCAGCTGTACATATATAATTATATACAGAAGATGCCCAGGTTATACCAGCATGTTCCATATCACTATATACAAGATGTATAACTTATACCAGCTGTACATATATAATTACATACAGAACATACCCAGGTTATACCAGTATGCTCCATATCACTATATACAAGAAGATGTATAACTTATACCAGCTGTACATATATAATTATATACAGAAGATACCCAGGTTATACCAGCATGCTCCATATCACTATATACAAGAAGATGTATAACTTATACCAGCTGTACATATATAATTATATACAGAAGATACCCAGGTTATACCAGCATGCTCCATATCGCTATATACAAGAAGATGTATAACTTATAATAGCTGTAAATATATAATTATATACAGAAGTTGCCCAGGTTATACCAGCATGCTCCATATCCCTATATACAAGAAGATGTATAACTTATACCAGCTGTACATATATAATTATATACAGAATATACCCAGGTTATATCAGCATGCTTCATATCACTATATACAAGAAGATGTATAACTTATACCAGCTGTACATATATAATTATATACAGAAGATACCCAGGTTATACCAGCATTATCCATATCACTATATACAGAAGATGTATAACTTATACCAGCGGTACATATATAATTATATACAGACGATGCCCAGGTTATACCCGCATGCTCCACATCACTATATACAAGAAGATGTATAACTTATACCAGCTGTACATATATCATTATATACAGAATATACCCAGGTTATACCAGCATGCTCCATATCACTATATACAAGAAGATGTATAACTTATACCAGCTGTACATATATCATTATATACAGAAGATACCCAGGTTATACCAGCATGCTCCATATCACTATATACAAGAAGATGTATAACTTATACCAGCTGTACATATATAATTATATACAGAAGATACCCAGGTTATACCAGCATGCTCCATATCACTATATACAAGAAGATGTATAACTTATACCAGCTGTACATATATAATTATATACAGAAGATACCCAGGTTATACCAGCATGCTCCATATCACTATATACAAGAAGATGTATAACTTATACCAGCTGTACATATATAATTATATACAGAAGATACCCAGGTTATACCAGCATGCTCCATATCACTATATACAAGAAGATGTATAACTTATACCAGCTGTACATATATAATTATATACAGAAGATACCCAGGTTATACCAGCATGCTCCATATCACTATATACAAGAAGATGTATAACTTATACCAGCTGTACATATATAATTATATACAGAATATACCCAGGTTATACCAGCATGCTCCATATCACTATATACAAGAAGATGTATAACTTATACCAGCTGTACATATATAATTATATACAGAAGATACCCAGGTTATACCAGCATGCTCCATATCACTATATACAAGAAGATGTATAACTTATACCAGCTGTACATATATAATTATATATAGAGGATACCCAGGTTATACCAGCAGGCTCCATATCACTATATACAAGAAGATGTATAACTTATACCAGCTGTACATATATAATTATATACAGAAGATACCCAGGTTATACCAGCATGCTCCATATCACTATATACAAGAAGGTGTATAACTTATACCAGCTGTACATATATAATTATATACAGAAGATACCCAGGTTATACCAGCATGCTCCATATCACTATATACAAGAAGATGTATAACTTATACCAGCTGTACAGATATAATTATATACAGAAGATGCCCAGGTTATACCAGCATGCTCCATATCACTATATACAAGAAGGTGTATAACTTATACCAGCTATACATGTATACTTATATACAGAAGATACCCAGGTTATACCAGCATGTTCCATATCACTATATACAAGAAGATGTATAACTTATACCAGCTGTACATATATAATTATATACAGAAGATACCCAGGTTATACCAGCATGCTCCATATCACTATATACAAGAAGATGTATAACTTATACAAGCTGTACACATATAATTATATACAGAAGATACCCAGGTTATACCAGCATGCTCCATATCACTATATACAAGAAGATGTATAACTTATACCAGCTGTACATATATAATTATATACAGAAGATACCCAGGTTATACCAGCATGCTCCATATCACTATATACAAGAAGATGTATAACTTATACCAGCTGTACATATATAATTATATACAGAAGATGCCCAGGTTATACCAGCATGCTCCATATCACTATATACAAGAAGATGTATAACTTATACCAGCTGTACATATATAATTATATACAGAAGATACCCAGGTTATACCAGCATGCTCCATATCACTATATACAGGAAGATGTATAACTTATACCAGCTGTACATATATAATTATATACAGAAGATACCCAGGTTATACCAGCATGCTCTATATCACTATATACAAGAAGATGTATAACTTATACCAGCTGTACATATATAATTATATACAGAAGATACCCAGGTTATACCAGCATGCTCCATATCACTATATACAAGAAGATGTATAACTTATACCAGCTGTACATATATCATTATATACAGAAGATACCCAGGTTAGACCAGCATGCTCCATATCACTATATACAAGAAGATGTATAACTTATACCAGCTGTACATATATAATTATATACAGAAGATACCCAGGTTATACCAGCATGCTCCATATCACTATATACAAGAAGATGTATAACTTATAGCAGCTGTACATATATAATTATATACAGAAGATACCCAGGTTATACCAGCATGCTCCATATCACTATATACAAGAAGATGTATAACTTATACCAGCTGTACATATATAATTATATACAGAAGATACCCAGGTTATACCAGCATGCTCCATATCACTATATACAAGAAGATGTATAACTTATACCAGCTGTACATATATAATTATATACAGAAGATACCCAGGTTATACCAGCATGCTCCATATCACTATATACAAGAAGATGTATAACTTATACCAGCTGTACATATATAATTATATACAGAATATACCCAGGTTATACCAGCATGCTCCATATCACTATATACAAGAAGATGTATAACTTATACCAGCTGTACATATATAATTATATACAGAAGATACCCAGGTTATACCAGCATGCTCCATATCACTATATACAAGAAGATGTATAACTTATACCAGCTGTACATATATAATTATATATAGAGGATACCCAGGTTATACCAGCAGGCTCCATATCACTATATACAAGAAGATGTATAACTTATACTAGCTGTACATATATAATTATATACAGAAGATACCCAGGTTATACCAGAATGCTCCATATCACTATATACAAGAAGGTGTATAACTTATACCAGCTGTACATATATAATTATATACAGAAGATACCCAGGTTATACCAGCATGCTCCATATCACTATATACAAGAAGATGTATAACTTATACCAGCTGTACAGATATAATTATATACAGAAGATGCCCAGGTTATACCAGCATGCTCCATATCACTATATACAAGAAGATGTATAACTTATAATAGCTGTAAATATATAATTATATACAGAAGTTGCCCAGGTTATACCAGCATGCTCCATATCCCTATATACAAGAAGATGTATAACTTATACCAGCTGTACATATATAATTATATACAGAATATACCCAGGTTATATCAGCATGCTTCATATCACTATATACAAGAAGATGTATAACTTATACCAGCTGTACATATATAATTATATACAGAAGATACCCAGGTTATACCAGCATTATCCATATCACTATATACAGAAGATGTATAACTTATACCAGCGGTACATATATAATTATATACAGACGATGCCCAGGTTATACCCGCATGCTCCACATCACTATATACAAGAAGATGTATAACTTATACCAGCTGTACATATATCATTATATACAGAATATACCCAGGTTATACCAGCATGCTCCATATCACTATATACAAGAAGATGTATAACTTATACCAGCTGTACATATATCATTATATACAGAAGATACCCAGGTTATACCAGCATGCTCCATATCACTATATACAAGAAGATGTATAACTTATACCAGCTGTACATATATAATTATATACAGAAGATACCCAGGTTATACCAGCATGCTCCATATCACTATATACAAGAAGATGTATAACTTATACCAGCTGTACATATATAATTATATACAGAAGATACCCAGGTTATACCAGCATGCTCCATATCACTATATACAAGAAGATGTATAACTTATACCAGCTGTACATATATAATTATATACAGAAGATACCCAGGTTATACCAGCATGCTCCATATCACTATATACAAGAAGATGTATAACTTATACCAGCTGTACATATATAATTATATACAGAAGATACCCAGGTTATACCAGCATGCTCCATATCACTATATACAAGAAGATGTATAACTTATACCAGCTGTACATATATAATTATATACAGAATATACCCAGGTTATACCAGCATGCTCCATATCACTATATACAAGAAGATGTATAACTTATACCAGCTGTACATATATAATTATATACAGAAGATACCCAGGTTATACCAGCATGCTCCATATCACTATATACAAGAAGATGTATAACTTATACCAGCTGTACATATATAATTATATATAGAGGATACCCAGGTTATACCAGCAGGCTCCATATCACTATATACAAGAAGATGTATAACTTATACTAGCTGTACATATATAATTATATACAGAATATACCCAGGTTATACCAGAATGCTCCATATCACTATATACAAGAAGGTGTATAACTTATACCAGCTGTACATATATAATTATATACAGAAGATACCCAGGTTATACCAGCATGCTCCATATCACTATATACAAGAAGATGTATAACTTATACCAGCTGTACAGATATAATTATATACAGAAGATGCCCAGGTTATACCAGCATGCTCCATATCACTATATACAAGAAGGTGTATAACTTATACCAGCTATACATGTATACTTATATACAGAAGATACCCAGGTTATACCAGCATGTTCCATATCACTATATACAAGAAGATGTATAACTTATACCAGCTGTACATATATAATTATATACAGAAGATACCCAGGTTATACCAGCATGCTCCATATCACTATATACAAGAAGATGTATAACTTATACAAGCTGTACACATATAATTATATACAGAAGATACCCAGGTTATACCAGCATGCTCCATATCACTATATACAAGAAGATGTATAACTTATACCAGCTGTACATATATAATTATATACAGAAGATACCCAGGTTATACCAGCATGCTCCATATCACTATATACAAGAAGATGTATAACTTATACCAGCTGTACATATATAATTATATACAGAAGATGCCCAGGTTATACCAGCATGCTCCATATCACTATATACAAGAAGATGTATAACTTATACCAGCTGTACATATATAATTATATACAGAAGATACCCAGGTTATACCAGCATGCTCCATATCACTATATACAGGAAGATGTATAACTTTTACCAGCTGTACATATATAATTATATACAGAAGATACCCAGGTTATACCAGCATGCTCTATATCACTATATACAAGAAGATGTATAACTTATACCAGCTGTACATATATAATTATATACAGAAGATACCCAGGTTATACCAGCATGCTCCATATCACTATATACAAGAAGATGTATAACTTATACCAGCTGTATATATATAATTATATACAGAAGATACCCAGGTTATACCAGCATGCTCCATATCACTATATACAAGAAGATGTATAACTTATACCAGCTGTACATATATAATTATATACAGAAGATACCCAGGTTATACCAGCATGCTCCATATCACTGTATACAGGAAGATGTATAGCTTATACCAGCTGTACATATATAATTATATACAGAAGATGCCCAGGTTATACCAGCATGCTCCATATCACTATATACAAGAAGATGTATAACTTATACCAGCTGTACATATATAATTATATACAGAATATACCCAGGTTATACCAGCATGCTCCATATCACTATATACAAGAAGATGTATAACTTATACCAGCTGTACATATATAATTATATACAGAAGATACCCAGGTTATACCAGCATGCTCCATATCACTATATACAAGAAGATGTATAACTTATACCAGCTGTACACATATAATTATATACAGAAGATACCCAGGTTGTACCAGCATGCTCCATATCACTATATACAAGAAGATGTATAACTTATACCAGCTGTACATATATAATTATATACAGAACATACTCAGGTTATACCAGCATGCTCCATATCACTATATACAAGAAGATGTATAACTTATACCAGCTGTACATATATAATTATATACAGAAGATGCCCAGGTTATACCAGCATGCTCCATATCACTATATACAAGAAGATATATAACTTATACCAACTGTAAATATATAATTATATACAGGAGATACCCAGGTTATACCAGCATGCTCCATATCACTATATACAAGAAGATGTATAACTTATACCAGCTGTACATATATAATTATATACAGAACATACTCAGGTTATACCAGCATGCTCCATATCACTATATACAAGAAGATGTATAACTTATACGAGCTGTACATATATAATTATATACAGAAGATACCCAGGTTATACCAGCATGCTCCATATCACTATATACAGGAAGATGTATAACTTATACCTGCTGTACATATATAACTATATACAGAAGATATATACCAGCATGCTCCATATCACTATATACAAGAAGATGTATAACTTATACCAGCTGTGCATATATAATTATATACAGAACATACCCAGGTTATGCCAGCATGCTCCATATCACTATATACAAGAAGATGTATAACTTATACCAGCTGTACATATATAATTATATACAGAAGATACCCGGGTTATACCAGCATGCTCCATATCACTATATACAGGAAGATGTATAACTTATACCAGCTGTACATATATAATTATATACAGAAGATACCCGGGTTATACCAGCATGCTCCATATTACTATATACAAGAAGATGCATAACTTATACCAGCTGTACATATATAATTATATACAGAAGATACCCAGGTTACACCAGCATGCTCCATATCACTATATACAAGAAGATGTATAACTTATACCAGCTGTACATATATAATTATATACAGAATATACCCAGGAAATACCAGCATGCTCCGTATCACTATATACAGGAAGATATATAACTTATACCAGCTGTACATATATAATTATATACAGAAGATACCCGGGTTATACCAGCATGCTCCATATCACTATATACAGGAAGATGTATAACTTATACCAGCTGTACATATATAATTATATACAGAACATACCCGGGTTATACCAGCATGTTCCATATCACTATATACAGGAAGATGTATAACTTATACCAGCTGTACATATATAATTATATACAGAACATACCCAGGTTATACCAGCATGCTCCATATCACTATATACAGGAAGATGTATAACTTATACCAGCTGTACATATATAATTATATACAGAACATACCCGGGTTATACCAGCATGCTCCATATTACTATATACATGATGTACATTTTACCATACTTATAACTTTTGTTATTCTGTTCTCTCTTTGCGACATTTACCTATTACGGTATCAGACTCTCGGCTTTCTCTCTGGCGCCTCCGGTATAACCCCAATTACTGTTTGCTGTTTTTGTCGGTTTATTCTCTTGCGCAGCATAAATTGACTTGTTTCCTGATAATTGTCTTTACACGACGCAGATGTGCAGCAATTTGTGAGAAGTCCCAGCGCGCTTTGGCTGCGGCCCCGGCGAGGACGTGTGCGGATTCAGATGCTAAACAACAACACGCCTCATTTTTAGGATAAATTCAATTAGTCTGAAGATAAATGAGTTTTGTTTCACATCATCAAACGCTTTTTCTATGAATATAAATGTCGGACGCAGCGACCGTTCCGCATGGTAATGACAGAGGTGTCATGGAGTCGGGTTCTGATTGATAACGGCAATGTGAACCAGCGAGACAGCCCATTATGGGTGTAACTATAGGGGGCAAGAGGGTGCACCCACCCAGGAGCCTGAAGGGGCCCAAAAGGTCTCCCTGCCCAATATATGGAGACTATTACTGACACGTGGTCGCCGGGGGCGGGGGATTTCAGATTTTGCATTGGGGTCCAGGAGCTTTACACTTCTGCAGCCCATTCTGATAGTTTGGGGCCCAGCAGAGAGTGGGCCCCTGGTTCTGGTTGGCTTCATCGTCTTGTCCCCTTGGGTGGAGAGAGCTGCTCCTTTTGGCAGACAAGTGGGTGGTCAATCAGCCTCAACAAGCTCCAGGTCCTACTGTTCTTGGTGAAAGTTGGGTTGTTTTGGGTTGTTTTTATAGCCTCCCCACTATTGCCCCCCAACTTCTCTATTTACATCTCTGATCTTAAAGGGGTATTTGCAGAATTGACAATTATCACCTATACACAAGTACAGGGGTCCCGAACACCCCCCCCCCGTTCTTCCTCACTGCTTGACTGCCGCTCCATTCAAGCTCCTCCTCACTGCGGGAGGTGCCGAAAAGCGGAACTGGGGGGGTCTGACTCTCTGATCTTCTTGGACTGTATCCAACGCCTTTCAAACTCTAACGCCATGACACCATACGTAACGTCAAAGCGACAGCAACATATATGAGTAGAGGGAGGGATAACCGCAAGCCACTATGGTCATGTGATGTAAAATGGCAGCTGGTTCTCGCCAGCGGCCATCATTTAACCCCAAAGATTTGAAATTTGCCGAATTCTAAAATTTTGGGAAATTCATACCGAATTTCATTCGTGTAAAATCGTTTCGCTCCCCTCGTGGTGGTGGTGGTGGTGAAGGTACATGATCTTGGTTCCTTTAAGGAAATCTTAGTTTTAATAAGTGTTTGACCAGAACTTCCCCTGACTCCAGCTGTGATTGGTTCTGCAGGTAGGGCAGGGGGTAGATTGAGGGGTCTTCTACTCCTTGCAGGGATTAATGACATCATCACACAGACGTAGTGATGTCACTGGTGATAGACTCATCAGATCAACTTCACGTCAACGGAGGGGGATCCAACAACCTCAAATGTGGATCCACCAATGGGCCCTGTTGTCTTTGTGTGTCTGGTGTAGAAGTGAGAGCCATAGGCCACCCCCGCTCTCCGCCCACTCACTGCCCCCGAGGATGGGACAATTTGCTTGGGACTGAGAAGCCCAATCCGGCTCCAGTAGTCAGGCTCCTCCTGTATTACTAAGACTGGTCTTAATGAGTATACACTGCACCAAATCTACAGCTCTGTTAGAGAGGGCGTCGTGTCAGGTTCACAGCTAAATAAACAATGATCGGTATCTGATCTTTTTGTTTCTATTTTTCCGTCTTCTCCTTATATACAGAGATGGTCCGCAGTACGGAGATTATCCTCTAAGTTTAGATCGGCACATTGAGGATTGTCGCGGTCAGTTTGATGAAATGGTAAAGACGACAATTTTTTTTTTTTTTTAATTCTCAATCTCTAATTATAATTATTTTTTTTTTTATTCCGTTGGGGTCATTTCCATTCTGGATTTTGCTGCTTGGAACATGGTGTCAGGTTAATGATGGGATCGCCTCGTGGCACTAGATAATTAGCAATTAGCGGAAGACTCCGGCGTCCATAATACGAGAATTAGGAGATTATTGCAACCAAATGAACTCGAGCGCCAACGGTTCAAATCCCATCAAATTCTACTTAACCTTCTCTGCATCGGAAGGATTTGCCTAATAACAGTCGAGGACCAGGATGGTAACCCGGGGGCAGCGATAATGCGCCAATGTGCAATAAGATGCCCCCAGGGAACTGGTGTTTGATAGGAATGATATAATATTCTATATGGTCAGAAGTATGTGCCCCCCCCCCCATCCTAATTATTGACGTCAGGTATTTCAGCCACATCCATTGCAAACAGATGCATAAAATCCAGCACACAGCCATGTAATCTCCATAGACAGACATTGCCAGTAGTATGGGTCATAGTGGGCGCTGACGTGCGTGACGTGTAAAAATCCCCTATCCCCTGTTATATGACTTATTACAGAACTCCACACCCCCATCAGCACCCCAACTTCGTAAAACGGGTTTCCATGGTCGCTGTACACAATCCTAAAACCATGCACAATGCCAAGCGGCAGCTGGAGTGGTGTAAAGCACGTCGTGACTGGACTCCGGAGCAGTGGAAACGTGTTCTGTGGAGTGATGAATCACGGCTCACTATCTGACAGACACGCAAACTCCGATAATCCGGCAGCACTAGATATTCTGAATTACTGGACACCTTAACAAACGCAGAACTATAGACATGAAGTTGCTGCACCGCTCTAATGTGCTGATACTAGAGCACCGGTGCAGACTTCGACAACACACAAATGATGCGATTCACCATTGTCTTCAGTCATACTGCAGTCACATCCAGAGCTGCATCGACCATTCTGCTGGTCTCCTGTTATCAGAGGTGCAGTGCATTGTGTGCGCTCAGATGACATCACCCAGTTAGCACTGAGTTGTTACGTCTGATAGTGAAGTTTAGATAAATTGCTGTCTGTTTCCAGCTAAATTTTGAAAGCAGCTTTGTATGTGAGTGGAGAACACAACCTGATTAAGGTTTTATCCTGATAACAACAGGGACTTGTGCAGAAGCTACCAATTATAAGACGCACGGAGAATCCAGCAGTAGAATTTACTGTCATGGCAGAATCTGGGTCTGTGGAGGGCCCCGGGGGCCACACGTTTCTGGAGTCCCCTACCCCACCTGTCACATGGCGCCTTGTACAGAAGATGTTCAGCGTACTTGGAATGAGGTGGTGAAGGCTTTGTGGCATTTGCCCTATTTGCCCCTCCTATTACCCGGCCCTGTGTGTTTTACGTAAATCCATCATTGTATAAAAGGAAAAGTTCTACAACTTCCTAATAGACTTTGCATTTCAATTTTGCAGAGGCTGAAAATGTCCTGACCTAATACTTCTCACAGCTGAGGGTTTGTTACAATTGTATCCAGTCTAAACAATCCTCTGTGTGCTAAGCACAGATCTCTCCCCTGTCCTGATAGTTTGTTACAATGTATCAGTCTGGAGTTCCGGCTGTTTCGCTCACAGAGGATTGTCTAAACTGGATAGAATTGTAGCAAACCCTCAGCTGTTAAAAGTAATAGGTTAAAACAGGATTTCAGCCTCTGGATGTAAACAAGAATGTTTCCATTCACTGACAGCAAGAAGAGATCTTGAAAATGGTGAGGAATTAAAGCAGAAAGTATATTATTGAATTGCAGAACTTTTCAGTAAACTTTATTTAGAGGAGACTGCACCGGCCCTTTAACAAATCAAGTACTGATCCCCCCAGTGTTATCTCCCTGACACCTATTTTCCCGCGCCAACTACTAAGTGTTAAACTCCACCCCGTCTTTTTTTTTTTAGCAGGTCTATTCATCTATTATATTTACTGGGGATTGTTTGGATCTAGAGGAAATTCTCCTCAAGAGAGACATCAGGGCCCCCGGTAAATCATTTGATGGGATTAACTATCACCCCCAACGTCTCTTTATTTCTCAGCCCCACGACACCATGATGTATATTCTGCTACTAAGGTCGTTTATTCCTGACATGAAATCGGCGCTCGCCCGTAGCCAGATACAGTTTATCACACTGACACAATGTAATAAATTGGCGCTTCCCTGGAGTATAATGTGACCGTCATGATGTCACGTCGAATACCGCAACTGTTTCCCGCAGGTAAAAGGAGATAAACAGATCAGTAAATGTCACCGGAATAAATAGTTTGACGCTAATAGATCATCCCCGGAGACGTCGGCCCTCGGCTTATATTCCCAGGAACGGCGTGGAACATGTATCAACCTGTATACGATAGAAAAATGGCGAGAAATGTCAGAAAATGGGACACATTCATCAATAGTGTTGGAAGGTTCATAAAGAATTGTCGAAAATCATGCAAATTGCTCAAAATTTACCATAATAGGCTCCCGTGGCATTAGTTGTTTTTTTTTTGCGTAATTCTTCCTTCACCCTCTCATGGTTGTGGTATAAACACCCATTAATTCCGGCTAAACGTAGCGTACGCCTGTTTGACTCCCCTTATCCTGAGCCCTTTCTCTCAACACTTTTCGAGGTTGGTATTTGATTTGTGCGCCATTATTATTGGTGTATATCTATGACAGCCATGACGGGGTGTAACGTAGATGACCGGCACGTTATATATTTTTGCCATGTGACCCATTTTTTAAGTTTTGGCAGGATTTTGAACACGATTCCTGCTGATATAATGGAAAAAGCAACTGATTTTAAAGTGAACCAAATTATTATAACATTTTAGCATAAATCAGTAAAACATCCCCCTATCTCAACAAATCCTACCCCCTCTCAGCAACCTCTACCCCCTCTCAGCAACCTCTACCCCCTCTCAGCAAATCCTACCCCGTCTCAGCAAATCCTACCCCGTCTCAGCAACCTCGACCCCCTCTCAGCAACCTCGACCCCCTCTCATCAATCTCTACCCCCTCTCAGCAACCTCGACCCCCTCTCAGCAACCTCTACCCCCTCTCAGCAAACTCTACCCCCTCTCAGCAACCTCTACCCCCTCTCAGCAAATCCTACCCCGTCTCAGCAACCTCGACCCCCTCTCAGCAACCTCTACCCCCTCTCATCAATCTCTACCCCCTCTCAGCAATCTCTACCCCCTCTCAGCAATCTCTACCCCCTCTCATCAATCTCTACCCCCTCTCAGCAATCTCTACCCCCCTCTCAGCAACCTCTACCCCCCTCTCAGCAACCTCTACCCCCTCTCAGCAACCTCTACCCCCCTCTCAGCAACCTCTACCCCCCTCTCAGCAACCTCTACCCCCTCTCAGCAACCTCTACCCCCTCTCAGCAATCTCTACCCCCCTCTCAGCAACCTCTACCCCCCTCTCAGCAACCTCTACCTCCCTCTCAGCAACCTCTACCCCCTCTCAGCAACCTCTACCCCCCTCTCAGCAATCTCTACCCCCCTCTCAGCAACCTCTACCCCCCTCTCAGCAACCTCTACCTCCCTCTCAGCAACCTCTACCCCCTCTCAGCAACCTCTACCCTCTCTCAGCAACCTCGACCCCCTCTCAGCAACCTCGACCCCCTCTCAGCAACCTCGACCCCCTCTCAGCAACCTCTACCCCCCTCTCAGCAACCTCGACCCCCTCTCAGCAAACTCTACCCCCTCTCAGCAACCTCTACCCTCTCTCAGCAACCTCGACCCCCTCTCAGCAACCTCGACCCCCTCTCAGCAACCTCTACCCTCTCTCAGCAACCTCTACCCCCCTCTCAGCAACCTCTACCCCCTCTCAGCAACCTCTACCCCCTCTCAGCAACCTCTACCCCCCTCTCAGCAACCTCGACCCCCTCTCAGCAACCTCGACCCCCTCTCAGCAACCTCTACCCCCTCTCAGCAACCTCTACCCCCCTCTCAGCAACCTCTACCCCCTCTCAGCAACCTCTACCCCCTCTCAGCAACCTCTACCCCCCTCTCAGCAACCTCTACCTCCCTCTCAGCAACCTCTACCCCCTCTCAGCAACCTCTACCCCCCTCTCAGCAACCTCTACCCCCTCTCAGCAACCTCTACCCCCTCTCAGCAACCTCTACCCCCCACTCAGCAACCTCTACCCCCCTCTCAGCAACCACTACCCCCTCTCCCTGCCTCACCAACCTCCTGACTCCACAAATATCATATAGTAAATAGATCAAAAGGAGGAGTGGGAGGGGGATGTAGCTGCAATTTCTCTCTAAAAAGTGTCAATTTTTTTTATTTTTTCAAAAAGCAACAAAAAGTTTTGAGAAAACAGATTGCAAAAAATAAACCAATGGACCTGGAATAACTCCCAACAGTCACAACCCATTTTTGAGGGACTATCCTGCAAAGTGAACCTTAGAGGGGGCAGAGCAAATGTAAATATGCCCAAAAGTGGGTGTTTCCAATACTTTTTTTGGGCCATTCTAGGCGGAATGGGCATAGTTTAATACTCTCTGGCCAATGGGGATTCAAATGTTGGGAGTTATGCTCTTAGTCTTTTTTGCCATCATTATTCCCTGTTTCTATTAACTCTTCTCCATTTCTTATATGCAGTATATATATATATACCAATAGAGCCGGAGAGGCTATGAGACAGGTGGAAGGCCCCATATACTTAGGTCACATCATTGGGTCTTGTTTGCGTACGAGCGATTTCCAGCATGAAATTTGAATACCCTTGAGTGTCGATATTAGGATTTGCACTTGGACCCACATAGAATTCAGCGCGGCCATAAATATTTCACCTTTCCCCCGACAAACACATGAGATTGTTCTCCCCCGTCCGCTCTCTGTAATGAGAACTCAACATGGAAGAGATTCAATTACCATAACATCGCCCAGCACGGAGAATATTCACAGGGGATATCGTCAATGGGAGCGCAAGAAATGTCATGTAACAACATTGTCTCAACACAATCAACATCCACAAATACAATAAATCTTCAAATATCAATAAGGGTCATAAACTCAATCAGTAAAATCTTCAAATTTATCAAGACAGAATAATAATTCAATATGATATAAAGATAGAGGATGATGTCATCGGTGCTGACAGCAACACATACAATAGATAATTAGCAAGTGACGGCTGGATGATTATCTGAATATAATGAATGGATACAATTATAAATGGTAGATATGTAGCAGAGGATGATGACAGGAAGGTGCACAATATGTTACATTACAATCCATCATTCATTACAATAAGAAAGGGACAGAAACACAATGGCCACTGTGCGAATAGGAGAAAAAGCAACTGGCACCAGTGATTTACAGAGGTATTTATAAAATAGTACTGAAATTATCACAATCACCAGGTCATAGAAATCAAACTCCTCCATTCAAATCTGTAATCCAAGCAAAATGCCCAGATTATACCAAAATGCTCCAAATCATTATAATATATAAAATGTATCAATTATATTGGCTGTAAATATATAATTATATAGGTAAGAAGAAAAATGCAGGTAAGAGTGAAGACGCAGGTAAGAGGGAAGATGAAGGAAAGAGGGAAGATGAAGGAAAGAGGGAAGATGCAGGTAATAGGAAAGATGCAGGTAAGAGGGAAGATGCAGGCAAGAGGGAAGATGCAGGTAAGAGGAAAGATGCAGGTAAGAGGGAAGATGCAAGTAAGAGGGAAGATGAAGGTAAGAGGGAAGATAAAGGAAAGAGGGAAGATGCAGGTAATAGGAAAGATGCAGGTAAGAGGGAAGATGCAGGCAAGAGGGAAGATGCAGGTAAGAGGAAAGATGCAGGTAAGAGGGAAGATGCAGCAAAGAGGGATGATGCAGGTAAGAGGGAAGATGCAGGTAAGAGGGAAGATTTAGGTAAGAGGGAAGATGAAGGTAAGAGGGATGATGCAGGTAAGAGGAAAGATGCAGGTAAGAGGAAAGATGCAGGTAAGAGGGAAGATGCAGGTAAGAGGAAAGATGCAGGTAAGAGGGAAGATGCAGGTTTGAGGGATGATGTAGGTAAGAGGGATGATGTAGGTAAGAATGAAGATGCAGGTAAGAGGGAAGATGCAGGTAAGAGGAAAGATGTAGGTAAGAGGGAAGATGCAGGTTTGAGGGATGATGCAGGTAAGCGGGATGATGCAGGTAAGAATGAAGATGCAGGTAATAGGGAAGATATAGGTAAGAGGGAAGACGCAGGAAAGAAGGAAGATGAAGCAAAGAGGGAAGATGCAGGTAAGAGGAAAGATGCAGGTAAGAGGGAAGATGCAGGTAAGAGGGAAGATGCAGGTAAAAGGGAAGATGCAGGTAAAAGGGAAGATGCAGGTAAGGGGTAAGATGCAGGTTTGAGGGATGATGCAGGTAAGAGGGATGATGCAGGTAAGAATGAAGATGCAGGTAATAGGGAAGATATAGGTAAGAGGGAAGACGCAGGAAAGAAGGAAGATGAAGCAAAGAGGGAAGATGCAGGTAAGAGGGATGATGCAGGTAAGAGGGAAGATGCAGGTAAGAGGGATGATGCAGGTAAGAGGGAAGATGCAGGTAAGAGGAAAGTTGCAGGTAAGAGGGATGATGCAGGTAAGATGGAAGATGCAGGTAAGGGAAGATGCAGGTAAGAGGAAAGATGCAGGTAAGAGGGAAGATGCAGGTAAGAGGGAAGATGCAGGTAATAGGAAAGATGCAGCAAAGAGGGAGATGCCGCAAAGAGGGATGATGCAGGTAAGAGGAACATGCATGTAAAAGGGAAGATGCAGGTAAGAGGGATGATGCAGGTAAGAGGGAAGATGCAGGTAAGAGGGATGATGCAGGTAAGAGGGAAGATGCAGATAAGAGGGATGATGCAGGTAAGAGGGAAGATGCAGGTAAGAGGGAACATGCAGGTAAGAGGGATAATGCACGTAAGGGGGTAGATGCAGGTAAGATGGATGATGCAGGTAAGAGGGAAGATGCAGGTAAGAGGGAAGATGCAGGTAAGAGGGAAGATGCAGCAAATAGGGAAGATGCAGGTAAGAGGAAAGATTCAGGTAAGAGGGAAGATGAAGGTAAGAGGGATGATGCAGGTAAGAGGAAAGATGCAGGTAAGAGGGAAGATGCAGGTAAGAGGGAAGATGCAGGTAAGAGGGAAGATGAAGGTTAGAGGGAAGATGAAGGTAAGAGGAAAGATGCAGCAAATAGGGAAGATGCAGGTAAGAGGAAAGATGCAGGTAAGAGGGAAGATGAAGGTAAGAGGGATGATGCAGGTAAGAGGAAAGATGCAGGTAAGAGGGATGATGCAGTTTAGAAGAAAAAGGCAGCAAAGCGGGAAAATGCAGGTAAGAGTAAAGATGCAGGTAAGACGGATGATGCAGGTAAGAGGGAAGATGAAGGTAAGAGGGAAGATGCAGCAAATAGGGAAGATGCAGGTAAGAGGAAAGATGCAGGTAAGAGGGAAGATGAAGGTAAGAGGGATGATGCAGGTAAGAGGAAAGATGCAGGTAAGATGGAACATGCAGGTTTGAGGGATGATGTAGGTAAGAGGGATGATGTAGGTAAGAGGGATGATGCAGGTAAGAATGAGAATGCAGGTAAGAGGGAAGATGCAGGTAAGAGGAAAGATGTAGGTAAGAGGGAAGATGCAGGTTTGAGGGATGATGCAGGTAAGAGGGATGATGCAGGTAAGAATGAAGATGCAGGCAATAGGGAAGATGCAGGTAAGAGGGAATATGCAGGTAAGAGGGATGATGCAGGTAAGATGAAAAATGCAGCATAGATGGAAGATGCAGGTAAGAGGAAAGATGCAGGTAAGAGGGATGATGCAGGTAAGAGGGAAGATTCAGGTAAGAGGAAAGATGCAGGTAAGAGGGATGATGCAGGTAAGAGGGATGATGCAGGTAAGAGGGAAGATGCAGGTAAGCGGGAAGATGCAGGTAAGAGGAAAGTTGCAGGTAAGAGGGATGATGCAGGTAAGAGGGATGATGCAAGTAAGAGGGAACATGCAGGTAAAAGGGAAGATGCAGGTAAGAGGGAAGATGCAGGTAAGAGGGATGATGCAGGTAAGAGGGAACATGCATGTAAAAGGGAAGATGCAGGTGAGAGGGATGATGCAGGTAAGAGGGAAGATGCAGGTAAGAGGGATGATGCAGGTAAGAGGGAAGATGCAGGTAAGTGGGAAGATGCAGGTAAGAGGGAAGATGCAGGTAAGAGGGAATATGCAGGTAAGAGGGATGATGCAGGTAAGATAAAAAATGCAGCATAGATGGAAGATGCAGGTAAGAGGAAAGATGCAGGTAAGAGGGATGATGCAGGTAAGAGAGAAGATGCAGGTAAGAGGGATGATGCAGGTAAGAGGGAAGATGCATGTAAGAGGAAAGATGCCAGGTATGAGGTAAAATGTAGGTAAGAGGGATGATGTAGGTAAGAGGGATGATGCAGGTAAGAATGAAGATGCAGGTAAGAGGGAAGATGCAGGTAAGAGGGAAGATGCAGATAAGAGGAAAGATGCAGGTAAGAGGAATGATGCAGGTAAGAGGGAAGATGCAGGTAAGAGGGATAATGCAGGTAAGAGGGAAGATGCAGGTAAGCGGGAAGATGCAGGTAAGAGGAAAGATGCCAGGTATGAGGTAAAATGTAGGTAAGAGGGATGATGTAGGTAAGAGGGATGATGCAGGTAAGATGAAAAATGCAGCATAGATGGAAGATGCAGGTAAGAGGAAAGATGCAGGTAAGAGGGATGATGCAGGTAAGAGGGAAGATGCAGGTAAGAGGAAAGATGCAGGTAAGAGGGATGATGCAGGTAAGAGGGATGATGCAGGTAAGAGGGAAGATGCAGGTAAGCGGGAAGATGCAGGTAAGAGGGATGATGCAGGTAAGAGGGAACATGCATGTAAAAGGGAAGATGCAGGTAAGAGGGATGATGCAGGTAAGAGGGAAGATGCAGGTAAGAGGGATGATGCAGGTAAGAGGGAAGATGCAGGTAAGAGGGAAGATGCAGGTAAGTGGGAAGATGCAGGTAAGAGGGAAGATGCAGGTAAGAGGGAATATGCAGGTAAGAGGGATGATGCAGGTAAGATGAAAAATGCAGCATAGATGGAAGATGCAGGTAAGAGGAAAGATGCAGGTAAGAGGGATGATGCAGGTAAGAGAGAAGATGCAGGTAAGAGGGATGATGCAGGTAAGAGAGAAGATGCAGATAAGAGGAAAGATGCAGGTAAGAGGAATGATGCAGGTAAGAGGGAAGATGCAGGTAAGAGGGATAATGCAGGTAAGAGGGAAGATGCAGGTAAGCGGGAAGATGCAGGTAAGAGGAAAGATGCAGGTAAGAGGGATGATGCAGGTAAGAGTGAAGATGCAGGTAAGAGGGATGATGCAGGTAAAAGGGAAAATGCAGGTAAGAGTGAAGATGCAGGTAAGAGGGAAAATGCAGGTAAGAGGGAAGATGCAGGTATGAGGGAAGATGCAGGTAAAAGAGAAGATGCAGGTAAGAGGGAAGATGCAGGTAAGAGGAAAGATGCAGGTAAGAGGGAAGGTGCAGGTAAGAGGGAAGGTGCAGGTAAGAGGAAAGATGCAGGTAAGAGGGAGGATGCAATCTAATGGTATCACTATAAATTGTATAAGTAATACTACCATAAAGTGACCACATACAGCTACAAACATAAAGTATTCTAACAGTGCACTATACCATGTATAAATAATACTGCCATACAGTGACCACATACAGCTACATACATAGAGTAATCAAACAGTAGCACTATACCATGTATAAATAATACTGCCATACAGTGACCACACACAGCTACATAAATAAAGTAATCTAATAGTAGAGATATACCATGTATAAATAATGCCGCCATACAGTGACCACATACAGCTCCATACATAAAGTAATATAATAATAGTACTATACCATGTATAAATAATACTGCCATACAGTGACCACATAACAGGTCTCTACATAAAGTAATCTAATAGTAGTGCTATACATGTATAAATAATACTGCCACACAGTGATCACATATGGCAACATACATAAAGTAATAGTAGCACTATACCATGTATATTTAATATTGTCATACAATGACCACATACAGATACATACATAAAGTAATCTAATAGTAGCACTATACCATGTATAAATAATACTGCCATACAGTGACCGCATAACAGGTCTCTACATAAAGTAATCTAATAGTAGTGCTATACATGTATAAATAATACTGCCATACAGTGACCACATACAGCTACATAAAGTAATCTAATAGTAGTGATATACCATGTATAAATAATACTGCCATACAGAGATCACGTACAGCTACATACATAAAGTGATCTAATAATAGTGCTATACCATGTATAAATAATACTGCCACACAGTGACCACATACAGCTCCATACATAAAGTAATCTAATAGCAGTGATATACCATGTATAAATAATACTGCCACACAGTGACCATATACAGCTCCATACATAAAGTAATATAATAATAGTACTATACCATGTATAAATAATACTGCCATACAGTGACCACATAACAGGTCTCTACATAAAGTAATCTAATAGTAGTGCTATACATGTATAAATAATACTGCCACACAGTGATCACATATGGCAACATACATAAAGTAATAGTAGCACTATACCATGTATATTTAATATTGTCATACAATGACCACATACAGATACATACATAAAGTAATCTAATAGTAGCACTATACCATGTATAAATAATACTGCCATACAGTGACCGCATAACAGGTCTCTACATAAAGTAATCTAATAGTAGTGCTATACATGTATAAATAATACTGCCATACAGTGACCACATACAGCTACATAAAGTAATCTAATAGTAGTGATATACCATGTATAAATAATACTGCCATACAGAGATCACGTACAGCTACATACATAAAGTGATCTAATAGTAGTGCTATACCATGTATAAATGATACCACCATACAGAGACTGCATACAGCTACATACATAAAGTAATCTAATAGTAGTGATATACCATGTATGAATAATACCACCATACAGAGACCACACACAGCTCCATACATAAAGTAATCTAATAGTATCATTATACCATGTATAAATAATACTGCCATACAGTGACCACATACAGCTACATAAAGTAATCTAATAGTAGTGATATACCATGTATAAATAATACTGCCATACAGAGACCACATACAGCTCCATACATGAAGTATCTAATAGTAGTGATATACCATGTATAAATAATACTGCCATACAGTGACCACGACAGCTCTATACATAACGTGATCTAATGGTACCACTATACATGTATAAATAATACTGCCATACAGAGACCACATACAGCTCCATACATGAAGTATCTAATAGTAGTGCTATATCATGTATAAATAATACTGCCACACAGTGACCACATACAGCTCCATACATAAAGTAATCTAATAGTAGCACTATACCATGTATAAATAATACTGCCACACAGTGACCACATACAGCTACATACATAAAGTAATCTAATAGTAGCACTATAGCATAAATAAATAATACTGCCACACAGTGACCACATACAACTCTATACATAAAGTAATCTAATAGTAGTACTATAACATGTATAAATAATACTGCCATACAGAGGCCACATACATCTACATACATAAAGTAATCTAATAGTAGTGATATACCATGTATAAATAATACTGCCATACAGTGACCACATACAGCTACATACATAAAGTGATCTAATAGTAGTGATATACCATGTATAAATAATACCACCATACAGTGACCACATACAGCTACATACATAAAGTGATCTAATAGTAGTGATATACCATGTATAAATAATACCACCATACAGTGACCACATACAGCTACATACATAAAGTAATCTAATAGTAGTGATATACCATGTATAAATAATACCACCATACAGAGACTGCATACAGCTCCATACATAAAGTAATCTAATAGTAGTGATATACCATGTATAAATAATACTGCCACACAGTGACCACATACAGCTCCATACATAAAGTAATCTAATAGTAGTGATATACCATGTATAAATAATACTGCCACACAGTGACCACATACAGCTCCATACATAAAGTAATCTAATAGTAGTGATATACCATGTATAAATAATACTGCCATACAGTGACCACATACAGCTACATACATAAAGTGATCTAATAGTAGTGATATACCATGTATAAATAATACCACCATACAGTGACCACATACAGCTACATACATAAAGTAATCTAATAGTAGTGATATACCATGTATAAATAATACCACCATACAGTGACCACATACAGCTACATACATAAAGTAATCTAATAGTAGTGATATACCATGTATAAATAATACCACCATACAGAGACTGCATACAGCTCCATACATAAAGTAATCTAATAGTAGTGATATACCATGTATAAATAATACTGCCACACAGTGACCATATACAGCTCCATACATAAAGTAATCTAATAGTAGTGATATACCATATATAAATAATACTGCCATACAGTGACCACATACAGCTCCATACATAAAGTAATCTAATAGTAGTGATATACCATGTATAAATAATACTGCCACACAGTGACCACATACTGCTTCATACATAAAGTAATCTAATAGTAGTGCTATACCATGTATAAATAATACTGCCACACAGTGACCACATACAGCTCCATACATAAAGTAATCTAATAGCAGTGATATACCATGTATAAATAATACTGCCACACAGTGACCATATACAGCTCCATACATAAAGTAATATAATAATAGTACTATACCATGTATAAATAATACTGCCATACAGTGACCACATAACAGGTCTCTACATAAAGTAATCTAATAGTAGTGCTATACATGTATAAATAATACTGCCACACAGTGATCACATATGGCAACATACATAAAGTAATAGTAGCACTATACCATGTATATTTAATATTGTCATACAATGACCACATACAGATACATACATAAAGTAATCTAATAGTAGCACTATACCATGTATAAATAATACTGCCATACAGTGACCGCATAACAGGTCTCTACATAAAGTAATCTAATAGTAGTGCTATACATGTATAAATAATACTGCCATACAGTGACCACATACAGCTACATAAAGTAATCTAATAGTAGTGATATACCATGTATAAATAATAATGCCATACAGAGATCACGTACAGCTACATACATAAAGTGATCTAATAGTAGTGCTATACCATGTATAAATGATACCACCATACAGAGACTGCATACAGCTACATACATAAAGTAATCTAATAGTAGTGATATACCATGTATGAATAATACCACCATACAGAGACCACACACAGCTCCATACATAAAGTAATCTAATAGTATCATTATACCATGTATAAATAATACTGCCATACAGTGACCACATACAGCTACATAAAGTAATCTAATAGTAGTGATATACCATGTATAAATAACACTGCCATACAGAGACCACATACAGCTCCATACATGAAGTATCTAATAGTAGTGATATACCATGTATAAATAATACTGCCATACAGTGACCACGACAGCTCTATACATAACGTGATCTAATGGTACCACTATACATGTATAAATAATACTGCCATACAGAGACCACATACAGCTCCATACATGAAGTATCTAATAGTAGTGCTATATCATGTATAAATAATACTGCCACACAGTGACCACATACAGCTCGATACATAAAGTAATCTAATAGTAGCACTATACCATGTATAAATAATACTGCCACACAGTGACCACATACAGCTACATACATAAAGTAATCTAATAGTAGCACTATAGCATAAATAAATAATACTGCCACACAGTGACCACATACAACTCTATACATAAAGTAATCTAATAGTAGTACTATAACATGTATAAATAATACTGCCATACAGAGGCCACATACATCTACATACATAAAGTAATCTAATAGTAGTGATATACCATGTATAAATAATACTGCCATACAGTGACCACATACAGCTACATACATAAAGTGATCTAATAGTAGTGATATACCATGTATAAATAATACCACCATACAGTGACCACATACAGCTACATACATAAAGTGATCTAATAGTAGTGATATACCATGTATAAATAATACCACCATACAGTGACCACATACAGCTACATACATAAAGTAATCTAATAGTAGTGATATACCATGTATAAATAATACCACCGTACAGAGACTGCATACAGCTCCATACATAAAGTAATCTAATAGTAGTGATATACCATGTATAAATAATACCACCGTACAGAGACCACACACAGCTCCATACATAAAGTAATCTAATAGTATCATTATACCATGTATAAATAATACTGCCATACAGTGACCACATACAGCTACATAAAGTAATCTAATAGTAGTGATATACCATGTATAAATAATACTGCCATACAGAGACCACATACAGCTCCATACATGAAGTATCTAATAGTAGTGATATACCATGTATAAATAATACTGCCATACAGTGACCACGACAGCTCTATACATAACGTGATCTAATGGTACCACTATACATGTATAAATAATACTGCCATACAGAGACCACATACAGCTCCATACATGAAGTATCTAATAGTAGTGCTATATCATGTATAAATAATACTGCCACACAGTGACCACATACAGCTCCATACATAAAGTAATCTAATAGTAGCACTATACCATGTATAAATAATACTGCCACACAGTGACCACATACAGCTACATACATAAAGTAATCTAATAGTAGCACTATAGCATAAATAAATAATACTGCCACACAGTGACCACATACAACTCTATACATAAAGTAATCTAATAGTAGTACTATAACATGTATAAATAATACTGCCATACAGAGGCCACATACATCTACATACATAAAGTAATCTAATAGTAGTGATATACCATGTATAAATAATACTGCCATACAGTGACCACATACAGCTACATACATAAAGTGATCTAATAGTAGTGATATACCATGTATAAATAATACTGCCATACAGTGACCACATACAGCTACATACATAAAGTAATCTAATAGTAGTGATATACCATGTATAAATAATACTGCCACACAGTGACCACATACAGCTCCATACATAAAGTAATCTAATAGTAGCACTATACCATGTATAAATAATACTGCCACACAGTGACCACATACAGCTACATACATAAAGTAATCTAATAGTAGCACTATAGCATAAATAAATAATACTGCCACACAGTGACCACATACAACTCTATACATAAAGTAATCTAATAGTAGTACTATAACATGTATAAATAATACTGCCATACAGAGGCCACATACATCTACATACATAAAGTAATCTAATAGTAGTGATATACCATGTATAAATAATACTGCCATACAGTGACCACATACAGCTACATACATAAAGTGATCTAATAGTAGTGATATACCATGTATAAATAATACCACCATACAGTGACCACATACAGCTACATACATAAAGTGATCTAATAGTAGTGATATACCATGTATAAATAATACCACTATACAGTGACCACATACAGCTACATACATAAAGTAATCTAATAGTAGTGATATACCATGTATAAATAATACCACCATACAGAGACTGCATACAGCTCCATACATAAAGTAATCTAATAGTAGTGATATACCATGTATAAATAATACTGCCACACAGTGACCACATACAGCTCCATACATAAAGTAATCTAATAGTAGTGATATACCATGTATAAATAATACTGCCACACAGTGACCACATACAGCTCCATACATAAAGTAATCTAATAGTAGTGATATACCATGTATAAATAATACTGCCATACAGTGACCACATACAGCTACATACATAAAGTGATCTAATAGTAGTGATATACCATGTATAAATAATACCACCATACAGTGACCACATACAGCTACATACATAAAGTAATCTAATAGTAGTGATATACCATGTATAAATAATACCACCGTACAGAGACTGCATACAGCTCCATACATAAAGTAATCTAATAGTAGTGATATACCATGTATAAATAATACCACCGTACAGAGACCACACACAGCTCCATACATAAAGTAATCTAATAGTATCATTATACCATGTATAAATAATACTGCCATACAGTGACCACATACAGCTACATAAAGTAATCTAATAGTAGTGATATACCATGTATAAATAATACTGCCATACAGAGACCACATACAGCTCCATACATGAAGTATCTAATAGTAGTGATATACCATGTATAAATAATACTGCCATACAGTGACCACGACAGCTCTATACATAACGTGATCTAATGGTACCACTATACATGTATAAATAATACTGCCATACAGAGACCACATACAGCTCCATACATGAAGTATCTAATAGTAGTGCTATATCATGTATAAATAATACTGCCACACAGTGACCACATACAGCTCCATACATAAAGTAATCTAATAGTAGCACTATACCATGTATAAATAATACTGCCACACAGTGACCACATACAGCTACATACATAAAGTAATCTAATAGTAGCACTATAGCATAAATAAATAATACTGCCACACAGTGACCACATACAACTCTATACATAAAGTAATCTAATAGTAGTACTATAACATGTATAAATAATACTGCCATACAGAGGCCACATACATCTACATACATAAAGTAATCTAATAGTAGTGATATACCATGTATAAATAATACTGCCATACAGTGACCACATACAGCTACATACATAAAGTGATCTAATAGTAGTGATATACCATGTATAAATAATACTGCCATACAGTGACCACATACAGCTACATACATAAAGTAATCTAATAGTAGTGATATACCATGTATAAATAATACTGCCACACAGTGACCACATACAGCTCCATACATAAAGTAATCTAATAGTAGCACTATACCATGTATAAATAATACTGCCACACAGTGACCACATACAGCTACATACATAAAGTAATCTAATAGTAGCACTATAGCATAAATAAATAATACTGCCACACAGTGACCACATACAACTCTATACATAAAGTAATCTAATAGTAGTACTATAACATGTATAAATAATACTGCCATACAGAGGCCACATACATCTACATACATAAAGTAATCTAATAGTAGTGATATACCATGTATAAATAATACTGCCATACAGTGACCACATACAGCTACATACATAAAGTGATCTAATAGTAGTGATATACCATGTATAAATAATACCACCATACAGTGACCACATACAGCTACATACATAAAGTGATCTAATAGTAGTGATATACCATGTATAAATAATACCACTATACAGTGACCACATACAGCTACATACATAAAGTAATCTAATAGTAGTGATATACCATGTATAAATAATACCACCATACAGAGACTGCATACAGCTCCATACATAAAGTAATCTAATAGTAGTGATATACCATGTATAAATAATACTGCCACACAGTGACCACATACAGCTCCATACATAAAGTAATCTAATAGTAGTGATATACCATGTATAAATAATACTGCCACACAGTGACCACATACAGCTCCATACATAAAGTAATCTAATAGTAGTGATATACCATGTATAAATAATACTGCCATACAGTGACCACATACAGCTACATACATAAAGTGATCTAATAGTAGTGATATACCATGTATAAATAATACCACCATACAGTGACCACATACAGCTACATACATAAAGTGATCTAATAGTAGTGATATACCATGTATAAATAATACCACCATACAGTGACCACATACAGCTACATACATAAAGTAATCTAATAGTAGTGATATACCATGTATAAATAATACCACCATACAGAGACTGCATACAGCTCCATACATAAAGTAATCTAATAGTAGTGATATACCATGTATAAATAATACTGCCACACAGTGACCATATACAGCTCCATACATAAAGTAATCTAATAGTAGTGATATACCATGTATAAATAATACTGCCATACAGTGACCACATACAGCTCCATACATAAAGTAATCTAATAGTAGTGATATACCATGTATAAATAATACTGCCACACAGTGACCACATACTGCTTCATACATAAAGTAATCTAATAGTAGTGCTATACCATGTATAAATAATACTGCCACACAGTGACCACATACAGCTCCATACATAAAGTAATCTAATAGCAGTGATATACCATGTATAAATAATACTGCCACACAGTGACCATATACAGATACATACATAAAGTAATCTAATAGTAGTGCTATACTGCCACACAGTGACCATATACAGCTCCATACATAAAGTAATCTAATAGTAGTGATATACCATGTATAAATAATACTGCCATACAGTGACCATATACAGATACATACATAAAGTAATCTAATAGTAGTGCTATACCATGTATAAATAATACTGCCATACAGAGACCACATACAGCTCCATACATGAAGTAATCTAATAGTAGTGATATACCATGTATAAATAATACTGCCATACAGTGACCACATACAGCTACATACATAAAGTAATCTAATAATAGTGATATACCATGTATTAATAATACCACCACACAGTGACCACATACAGCTCCATATATAAAGTAATCTTATAGTAGAGATATACCATGTATAAATAATACTGCCATACAGTGACCACATACAGCTCCATACATAAAGTAATCTAATAGTAGTGATATACCATGTATAAATAATACTGCCATACAGAGGCCACATACAGCTCCATACATGAAGTATCTAATAGCAGTACTATACCATGTATAAATAATACTGCCATACAGTGACCACACACAGCTACATACATAAAGTAATCTAATAGTAGCATTATACCATGTATAAATAAAACTGTTATACAGAGAGCCCGTGGAGCCGTGTGTCAGAGGATGTGATAGAAGCCAAGTAGTGAGGAAACTGGCCCCCAAAACTGTAATCATGCAGGGAGGACAACTGTGATAATCCCTCCTGTATGGATCTCATATAATATGGCGGAGTGCGGGATCATGGGTTTAAACCGCTGGAAGCAGGGAGAGGTTACTGCCCAAAGTGGCAACAAGATGTTCTATGGATTCTGTACTCCCTCACATGGCTCTGCCCGAGTGTCAGTCTTAACTGTAGTTCTGGATTTTTTCCATGAATCTGGAGGCCCAGGATGAACATGTTGTGGGGATTGTGTGGAATCCCAAATAAATCTCCCACAATCCACTACTATAAGATAGTTCATTATAAAAACACAGCTAAGATGTCAGGGGTGTGTCTGTCAGCACGGTGCTGACAGAATCCTAGTACTGCTCAGTAGAAGATTCTATCTATCTATCTATCTATCTATCTATCTATCTATCTATCTATCTATCTATCTATCTATCTATCTATCTATCTATCTATCTATCTATCTATCTATCACCTGTCTATCATCACTCTGTGGGCATGGTTCCATAAACTCTTCCACTATTGGTTTCCGCCCCTCATGCCAGCAGGATCTGTTCTGAGACTCAGTGATTGACAAGTCTCATTTATAGAGATAATTAATGTGCAGCTTGTAATTCTCTGCTCGCTCTCCGGATCTGATATCCATCTTGTTCCCTAAACCGTGCCGTGCAGTCCTCTGTGTCACCACCAGGGAGGTCTCCAGGCTCCACATGTCACATTTCATCCTCATCATCCTCACACATCATTGCTGCAGTGTAGTCTCTTCATCTTACAGATATGTAAAATTAAATGTTGCTGTGAACCCGGAGACGATCCCGGATAATCTGGAGGAAACGATCAGTGCTGTGACCTGTGATCAGTGAATCTCCAGCTGAAAAAGAAAATCTTAAAGGGCCGGTCTAGTCTTATGTCAATAATTGTATAATGAAAAGTTCTGCAACTTTATAACATACTTTGTCTTGAGGCTGAACACTCATCCTGACAATTTTTCTCACAGCTGAGATTTTGTTACAATTGATTCCAGTCTAGACAATCCTCTGTGAGCTAAACACATTGGCAGCGCAAATCACTCTCTTGTTGTAATAATTTGTTACAATTTATCAGTCTGGAGTCCAAGCTGCTGACCTCATAGACGATTGCCTAGATCCGGCCAATTAAATTAGAAGATTTCAATTCTAGGGTCCTATAATATTATAATATATAATATTATTGAGGCAAGAGCCACTGGGAAGTTTTTAGGAACCTCAATGTCACATGATGTGGATGGGATGGGGGTGATGCTGGGAGGGCAGGTCTGTGTCTTCTCTGCATTCCTCTATCTATAGATCCCTTATAATGTCCCTGCATTATTCTACATACTGGTCAGGTTTCGGGGTGGACACTCAGGTGCACGGCCTCCAGTCTGACACTGCTCATGTTTTTTGGACTGGAAAACCTCTTTAAAGGGGAATTCACTTCCAAATGAAATATCCAGTTGTATCAATGTTGCAGAATTAATTGACAATGTATCATAAAAGTTACTAGGAAATATTATTTGACCCACGGTTGGTTTACCATAATCCAGCACGAATCCAGATGCCAGATTATCAGACGTTCCGGAATATAGGGCAGGCCATCCCAGGGCATCTCCAGCTACCAATTTGGGCAATGCTTTGCAGAATAAAAGTCCCGGGCTGGTCCTTAGAAATTGGGTACTGGGGCTGCGATTGTCAGATTAGCAGGGATTGTGTATAATGTATTTGTGTCATTTTTTGTATGATTTGGGGTCGGAGGCCTTCTCACAGGTTAGTTGTGCCCGTACAGCAGCAGTGGCCCCTGTGCCAGCTCCTTTCTGGCAGCCGAGCAGCAGCAATCAATAAAGCCATCAATATCTGCTCATCTGCCTCCTGCCGCACAATTCTTCTAAGATAATTAGTCATTTCAGAATTAGAGATGGTGGATTAACCCCGAAATACCAACTGCACTCACAACCCACCCGCCGCCCACTCCTGGTGTGTCACTAGTCATCGTCCTGGTGTGTCACTAGTCATCCTCCGGGAGTGTCACGAGTCATCCTCCGGGAGTGTCACGAGTCATCCTCCGGGAGTGTCACTAGTCGTCCTCCGGGTGCATCACTAGTCGTCCTCCAGGTGTGTCACTAGTCATCCTCTGGGTGTGTCACTAGTCATCCTCTTGGTGTCACTAGTCGTTCTTCTGGTGTGTCATTAGTCATCCTCTGGGTGTGTCACTAGTCGTCCCCTTGGTGTGTCACTACTCATCCTCCGGGTGTGTCACTAGTCGTCCTCCGGGTGTGTCACTAGTCATCCTCTTGGTGTCACTAGTCGCTCTCTTGGTGTGTCACTAGTCATCCTCCGGGTGTGTCACTAGTCGTTCTCTTGGTGTGTCACTAGTCGTCCTCCGGGTGTGTCACTAGTTGTCCTCCTGGTGTGTCACTAGTCGACCTCCATGCATGTCACTAGTCGTCCTCCGGGTGTGTCACCAGTCGTCTTCCAGGTGTGTCACTAGTCGTTCTCTTGGTGTGTCACTAGTCGTCCTCCGGGTGTGTCACCAGTTGTCTTCCGGGTGTGTCACTAGTCATTCTCCGGGTGTGTCACTAGTCGTTCTCCGGGTGCATCTCTAGTCATCCTCCGGGTGCGTCACTAGTCGTCCTCCGGCTGTGTCACTAGTCGCTCTCTTGGTGTGTCCCTAGTCATCCTCCGGGTGTGTCACTAGTCGCTCTCTTGGTGTGTCACTAGTCATTCTCCGGGTGCATCACTAGTCATCCTCCAGGTGCGTCACTAGTCGTCCTCTGGGTGTGTCACTAGTCCCTCTCTTGGTATGTCACTAGTCATCCTCCGGGTGTGTCACTAGTCGTTCTCTTGGTGTGTCACTAGTCGTCCTCCGGCTGTGTCACTAGTCGCTCTCTTGGTGTGTCACTAGTCATCCTCCGGGTGTGTCACTAGTCATTCTCTTGGTGTGTCACTAGTCGTCCTCCGGGTGTGTCACTAGTTGTCCTCCTGGTGTGTCACTAGTCGTCCTCCATGCATGTCACTAGGCGTCCTCCGGGTGTGTCACTAGTCGTTCTCTGGGTGCATCACTTGTCATCCTCCAGGTGTGTCACCAGTCATCTTCCGGGTGTGTCACTAGTCGTCCTCCAAGTGTGTCACTAGTCGTTCTCCGGGTGCATCACTAGTCATCCCCCAGGTGTGTTATTAGTCATCCACTGAGTGTGTCACTAGTCGTCCCCTTGGTGTGTCACTACTCATCCTCCGGGTGTGTCACTAGTCATCCACTTGGTGTCACTAGTCGTCCTCTTGGTGTGTCACTAGTCATCCTCCGGGTGAGTCACTAGTCACTCTCTTGGTGTGTCACTAGTCATTCTCCGGGTGCATCACTAGTCATCCTCCAGGTGCGTCACTAGTCGTCCTCCGGGTGTGTCACTAGTCGCTCTCTTGGTATGTCACTAGTCATCCTCCGGGTGTGTCACTAGTCGTTCTCTTGGTGTGTCACTAGTCGTCTTCCGGGTGTGTCACTAGTCGACCTCCATGAATGTCACTAGTCGTCCTTTGGGTGTGTCACTAGTCGTTCTCTGGGTGCATCACTAGTCATCCTCCGGGTGTGTCACCAGTCGTCTTCCGGGTGTGTCACTAGTCGTTCTCTTGGTGTGTCACTAGTCGTCCTCCGGGTGTGTCACCAGTTGTCCTCCGGGTGTGTCACCAGTTGTCTTCCGTGTGTGTCACTAGTCATTCTCCGGGTGTGTCACTAGTCGTTCTCCTGGTGCATCTCTAGTCATCCTCCGGGTGCATCACTAGTCGTCCTCCAGTTGTGTCACTAGTCGTTCTCTTGGTGTGTCACTAGTTGTCCTCCTGGTGTGTCACTAGTCGTCCTCCATGCATGTCACCAGGCGTCCTCCGGGTGCATCACTAGTCATCCTCCGGGTGTGTCACCAGTCATCTTCCGGGTGTGTCACTAGTCGTCCTCCAAGTGTGTCACTAGTCGTTCTCCGGGTGCATCACTAGTCATCCTCCAGGTGTGTTATTAGTAATCCACTGGGTGTGTCACTAGTCGTCCCCTTGGTGTGTCACTACTCATCCTCCGGGTGTGTCACTAGTCATCCTCTTGGTGTCACTAGTCGTCCTCTTGGTGTGTCACTAGTCATCCTCCGGGTGAGTCACTAGTCGCTCTCTTGATGTGTCACTAGTCATTCTCCAGGTGCATCACTAGTCATCCTCCAGGTGCGTCACTAGTCGTCCTCCGGGTGTGTCACTAGTCGCTCTCTTGGTATGTCACTAGTCATCCTCCGGGTGTGTCACTAGTCGTTCTCTTGGTGTGTCACTAGTCGTCCTCCGGGTGTGTCACTAGTTGTCCTCCTGGTGTGTCACTAGTCGACCTCCATGCGTGTCACTAGTCGTCCTCCGGGTGTGTCACTAGTCATTCTCTGGGTGCGTCACTAGTCGTCCTCCGGTTGTGTCACCAGTCGTCCTCCGGGTGTGTCACTAGTCGTTCTCCGGGTACATCACTAGTCATCCTTCGGGTGCGTCACTAGTCATACTCCGGGTGTGTCACTAGTCGCTCTCTTGGTGTGTCACTAGTCGTTCTCCGGGTGCATCTCTAGTCATCCTCCGGGTGCGTCACTAGTCGTCCTCCGGCTGTGTCACTAGTCGCTCTCTTGGTGTGTCCCTAGTCATCCTCCGGGTGTGTCACTAGTCGTTCTCCGGGTGCATCTCTAGTCATCCTCCGGGTGCGTCACTAGTCGTCCTCCGGCTGTGTCACTAGTCGCTCTCTTGGTGTGTCCCTAGTCATCCTCCGGGTGTGTCACTAGTCGCTCTCTTGGTGTGTCACTAGTCATTCTCCGGGTGCATCACTAGTCATCCTCCAGGTGCGTCACTAGTCGTCCTCTGGGTGTGTCACTAGTCCCTCTCTTGGTATGTCACTAGTCATCCTCCGGGTGTGTCACTAGTCGTTCTCTTGGTGTGTCACTAGTCGTCCTCCGGGTGTGTCACTAGTTGTCCTCCTGGTGTGTCACTAGTCGACCTCCGTGCATGTCACTAGTCGTCCTCCGGGTGTGTCACTAGTCGTTCTCTGGGTGCATCACTAGTCATCCTCCGGGTGTGTCACCAGTCGTCTTCCGGGTGTGTCACTAGTCGTTCTCTTGGTGTGTCACTAGTCGTCCTCCGGGTGTGTCACCAGTTGTCTTCCGGGTGTGTCACTAGTCATTCTCCGGGTGTGTCACTAGTCGTTCTCCGGGTGCATCTCTAGTCATCCTTTGGGTGCGTCACTAGTCGTCCTCCGGCTGTGTCACTAGTCGCTCTCTTGGTGTGTCACTAGTCATCCTCCGGGTGTGTCACTAGTCGTTCTCTTGGTGTGTCACTAGTCGTCCTCCGGGTGTGTCACTAGTTGTCCTCCTGGTGTGTCACTAGTCGTCCTCCATGCATGTCACTAGGCGTCCTCCGGGTGTATCACTAGTCGTTCTCCGGGTGCATCACTTGTCATCCTCCAGGTGTGTCACCAGTCATCTTCCGGGTGTGTCACTAGTCGTCCTCCAAGTGTGTCACTAGTCGTTCTCCGGGTGCATCACTAGTCATCCCCCAGGTGTGTTATTAGTCATCCACTGAGTGTGTCACTAGTCGTCCCCTTGGTGTGTCACTACTCATCCTCCGGGTGTGTCACTAGTCATCCACTTGGTGTCACTAGTCGTCCTCTTGGTGTGTCACTAGTCATCCTCCGGGTGAGTCACTAGTCGCTCTCTTGGTGTGTCACTAGTCATTCTCCGGGTGCATCACTAGTCATCCTCCAGGTGCGTCACTAGTCGTCCTCCGGGTGTGTCACTAGTCGCTCTCTTGGTATGTCACTAGTCATCCTCCGGGTGTGTCACTAGTCGTTCTCTTGGTGTGTCACTAGTCGTCTTCCGGGTGTGTCACTAGTTGTCCTCTTGGTGTGTCACTAGTCGACCTCCATGAATGTCACTAGTCGTCCTTTGAGTGTGTCACTAGTCGTTCTCTGGGTGCATCACTAGTCATCCTCCGGGTGTGTCACCAGTCGTCTTCCGGGTGTGTCACTAGTCGTTCTCTTGGTGTGTCACTAGTCGTCCTCCGGGTGTGTCACTAGTCATTCTCCGGGTGTGTCACTAGTCGTTCTCCTGGTGCATCTCTAGTCATCCTCCGGGTGCATCACTAGTCGTCCTCCAGTTGTGTCACTAGTCGTTCTCTTGGTGTGTCACTAGTTGTCCTCCTGGTGTGTCACTAGTCGTCCTCCATGCATGTCACCAGGCGTCCTCCGGGTGCATCACTAGTCATCCTCCGGGTGTGTCACCAGTCATCTTCCGGGTGTGTCACTAGTCGTCCTCCAAGTGTGTCACTAGTCGTTCTCCGGGTGCATCACTAGTCATCCTCCAGGTGTGTTGTTAGTAATCCACTGGGTGTGTCACTAGTCGTCGCCTTGGTGTGTCACTACTCATCCTCCGGGTGTGTCACTAGTCATCCTCTTGGTGTCACTAGTCGTCCTCTTGGTGTGTCACTAGTCATCCTCTGGGTGAGTCACTAGTCGCTCTCTTGGTGTGTCACTAGTCATTCTCCGGGTGCATCACTAGTCATCCTCCAGGTGCGTCACTAGTCGTCCTCCGGGTGTGTCACTAGTCGCTCTCTTGGTATGTCACTAGTCATCCTCCGGGTGTGTCACTAGTCGTTCTCTTGGTGTGTCACTAGTCGTCCTCCGGGTGTGTCACTAGTTGTCCTCCTGGTGTGTCACTAGTCGACCTCCATGCGTGTCACTAGTCGTCCTCCGGGTGTGTCACCAGTCATTCTCTGGGTGCGTCACTAGTCGTCCTCCGGTTGTGTCACCAGTCGTCCTCCGGGTGTGTCACTAGTCGTTCTCCGGGTACATCACTAGTCATCCTTCGGGTGCGTCACTAGTCATACTCCGGGTGTGTCACTAGTCGCTCTCTTGGTGTGTCACTAGTCATCCTCCGGGTGTGTCACTAGTCATCCTCGAGGTGTGTTATTAGTCGTCCTCCGGGTGTGTCACTAGTCGCTCTCTTGGTATGTCACTAGTCATCCTCCGGGTGTGTCACTAGTCGTTCTCTTGGTGTGTCACTAGTCGTCCTCCGGGTGTGTCACTAGTTGTCCTCCTGGTGTGTCACTAGTCGACCTCCATGCATGTCACTAGTCGTCTTCCGGGTGTGTCACTAGTCGTTCTCTGGGTGCATCACTAGTCATCCTCCGGGTGTGTCACCAGTCGTCTTCCGGGTGTGTCACTAGTCATTCTCGGTGTGTCACTAGTCGTCCTCCGGGTGTGTTACCAGTTGTCCTCCGGGTGTGTCACCAGTTGTCTTCCGGGTGTGTCACTAGTCATTCTCTGGGTGTGTCACTAGTCGTTCTCCGGGTGCATCTCTAGTCATCCTCCGGGTGCGTCACTAGTCGTCCTCCGGGTGTGTCACTAGTCGTTCTCTTGGTGTGTCACTAGTTGTCTTCCTGGTGTGTCACTAGTCGTCCTCCATGCATGTCACCAGGCATCCTCCAGGTGTGTCACTAGTCGTTCTCCGGGTGCATCACTAGTCATCCTCCAGGTGCGTCACTAGTCGTCCTCCGGGTGTGTCACTAGTCGTTCTCTTGGTGTGTCACTAGTCGTCCTCCGGGTGTGTCACTAGTTGTCCTCCTGTTGTGTCACTAGTCGACCTCCATGCGTGTCACTAGTCGTACTCCGGGTGTGTCACTAGTCATTCTCTGGGTGCGTCACTAGTCATCCTCCGGTTGTGTCACCAGTCGTCCTCCGGGTGTGTCACTAGTCGTTCTACGGGTACATCACTAGTCATCCTCCGGGTGCGTCACTAGTCGTCCTCCGGGTGTGTCACTAGTCGCTCTCTTGGTGTGTCACTAGTCGTTCTTTTGGTGTGTCACTAGTCATCCTCCGGGTGTGTCACTAGTCGTTCTCTGGGTGTGTCACTAGTCATCCTCCAGGTGTGTCACCAGTCGTCCTCCGGGTGTGTCACTAGTCGTTCTCCGGGTACATCCCTAGTCATCCTCCGGGTGCGTCACTAGTCGTCCTCCGGGTGTGTCACTAGTCGCTCTCTTGGTGTGTCACTAGTCATCCTCCGGGTGTGTCACTAGTCGTTCTCTTGGTGTGTCACTAGTCATCCTACAGGTGTCACTAGTTGTCCTCCTGGTGTGTCACTAGTCGTCCTCCATGCGTGTCACTAGTCGTCCTCCGGGTGTGTCAATAGTCGTTCTCCGGGTGCGTCACTAGTCATCCTCCGGGTGTGCCACCAGTCAACTTCCGGGTGTGTTACTAGTCATCCCCCGGGTGTGTCACTAGTCGTTCTCCGGGTGCATCACTAGTCATCCTCTGGGTGCGTCACTAGTCGTCCTCCGGTTGTGTCACCAGTCGTCCTCCGGGTGTGTCACTAGTCGTTCTCTGGGTACATCACTAGTCATCCTTCGGGTGCGTCACTAGTCATACTCCGGGTGTGTCACTAGTCGCTCTCTTGGTGTGTCACTAGTCGTTCTCCGGGTGCATCTCTAGTCATCCTCCGGGTGCGTCACTAGTCGTCCTCCGGCTGTGTCACTAGTCGCTCTCTTGGTGTGTCCCTAGTCATCCTCCGGGTGTGTCACTAGTCGCTCTCTTGGTGTGTCACTAGTCGTTCTCTGGGTGCATCTCTAGTCATCCTCCGGGTGCGTCACTAGTCGTCCTCCGGCTGTGTCACTAGTCGCTCTCTTGGTGTGTCCCTAGTCATCCTCCGGGTGTGTCACTAGTCGCTCTCTTGCTGTGTCACTAGTCATTCTCCGGGTGCATCACTAGTCATCCTCCAGGTGCGTCACTAGTCGTCCTCTGGGTGTGTCACTAGTCCCTCTCTTGGTATGTCACTAGTCATCCTCCGGGTGTGTCACTAGTCGTTCTCTTGGTGTGTCACTAGTCGTCCTCCGGGTGTGTCACTAGTTGTCCTCCTGGTGTGTCACTAGTCGACCTCCGTGCATGTCACTAGTCGTCCTCCGGGTGTGTCACTAGTCGTTCTCTGGGTGCATCACTAGTCATCCTCCGGGTGTGTCACCAGTCGTCTTCCGGGTGTGTCACTAGTCGTTCTCTTGGTGTGTCACTAGTCGTCCTCCGGGTGTGTCACCAGTTGTCTTCCGGGTGTGTCACTAGTCATTCTCCGGGTGTGTCACTAGTCGTTCTCCGGGTGCATCTCTAGTCATCCTTTGGGTGCGTCACTAGTCGTCCTCCGGCTGTGTCACTAGTCGCTCTCTTGGTGTGTCACTAGTCATCCTCCGGGTGTGTCACTAGTCGTTCTCTTGGTGTGTCACTAGTCGTCCTCCGGGTGTGTCACTAGTTGTCCTCCTGGTGTGTCACTAGTCGTCCTCCATGCATGTCACTAGGCGTCCTCCGGGTGTATCACTAGTCGTTCTCCGGGTGCATCACTTGTCATCCTCCAGGTGTGTCACCAGTCATCTTCCGGGTGTGTCACTAGTCGTCCTCCAAGTGTGTCACTAGTCGTACTCCGGGTGTGTCACTAGTCATTCTCTGGGTGCGTCACTAGTCATCCTCCGGTTGTGTCACCAGTCGTCCTCCGGGTGTGTCACTAGTCGTTCTACGGGTACATCACTAGTCATCCTCCGGGTGCGTCACTAGTCGTCCTCCGGGTGTGTCACTAGTCGCTCTCTTGGTGTGTCACTAGTCATCCTCCGGGTGTGTCACTAGTCGTTCTTTTGGTGTGTCACTAGTCATCCTCCGGGTGTGTCACTAGTCGTTCTCTGGGTGCGTCACTAGTCATCCTCCAGGTGTGTCACCAGTCGTCCTCCGGGTGTGTCACTAGTCGTTCTCCGGGTACATCCCTAGACATCCTCCGGGTGCGTCACTAGTCGTCCTCCGGGTGTGTCACTAGTCGCTCTCTTGGTGTGTCACTAGTCATCCTCCGGGTGTGTCACTAGTCGTTCTCTTGGTGTGTCACTAGTCATCCTACAGGTGTCACTAGTTGTCCTCCTGGTGTGTCACTAGTCGTCCTCCATGCGTGTCACTAGTCGTCCTCCGGGTGTGTCAATAGTCGTTCTCCGGGTGCGTCACTAGTCATCCTCCGGGTGTGTCACCAGTCAACTTCCGGGTGTGTTACTAGTCATCCCCCGGGTGTGTCACTAGTCGTTCTCCGGGTGCATCACTAGTCATCCTCTGGGTGCGTCACTAGTCGTCCTCCGGTTGTGTCACCAGTCGTCCTCCGGGTGTGTCACTAGTCGTTCTCCGGGTACATCACTAGTCATCCTTCGGGTGCGTCACTAGTCATACTCCGGGTGTGTCACTAGTCGCTCTCTTGGTGTGTCACTAGTCGTTCTCCGGGTGCATCTCTAGTCATCCTCCGGGTGCGTCACTAGTCGTCCTCCGGCTGTGTCACTAGTCGCTCTCTTGGTGTGTCCCTAGTCATCCTCCGGGTGTGTCACTAGTCGCTCTCTTGGTGTGTCACTAGTCGTTCTCCGGGTGCATCTCTAGTCATCCTCCGGGTGCGTCACTAGTCGTCCTCCGGCTGTGTCACTAGTCGCTCTCTTGGTGTGTCCCTAGTCATCCTCCGGGTGTGTCACTAGTCGCTCTCTTGGTGTGTCACTAGTCATTCTCCGGGTGCATCACTAGTCATCCTCCAGGTGCGTCACTAGTCGTCCTCTGGGTGTGTCACTAGTCCCTCTCTTGGTATGTCACTAGTCATCCTCCGGGTGTGTCACTAGTCGTTCTCTTGGTGTGTCACTAGTCGTCCTCCGGGTGTGTCACTAGTTGTCCTCCTGGTGTGTCACTAGTCGACCTCCGTGCATGTCACTAGTCGTCCTCCGGGTGTGTCACTAGTCGTTCTCTGGGTGCATCACTAGTCATCCTCCGGGTGTGTCACCAGTCGTCTTCCGGGTGTGTCACTAGTCGTTCTCTTGGTGTGTCACTAGTCGTCCTCCGGGTGTGTCACCAGTTGTCTTCCGGGTGTGTCACTAGTCATTCTCCGGGTGTGTCACTAGTCGTTCTCCGGGTGCATCTCTAGTCATCCTTTGGGTGCGTCACTAGTCGTCCTCCGGCTGTGTCACTAGTCGCTCTCTTGGTGTGTCACTAGTCATCCTCCGGGTGTGTCACTAGTCGTTCTCTTGGTGTGTCACTAGTCGTCCTCCGGGTGTGTCACTAGTTGTCCTCCTGGTGTGTCACTAGTCGTCCTCCATGCATGTCACTAGGCGTCCTCCGGGTGTATCACTAGTCGTTCTCCGGGTGCATCACTTGTCATCCTCCAGGTGTGTCACCAGTCATCTTCCGGGTGTGTCACTAGTCGTCCTCCAAGTGTGTCACTAGTCGTTCTCCGGGTGCATCACTAGTCATCCCCCAGGTGTGTTATTAGTCATCCACTGAGTGTGTCACTAGTCGTCCCCTTGGTGTGTCACTACTCATCCTTCGGGTGTGTCAATAGTCATCCACTTGGTGTCACTAGTCGTCCTCTTGGTGTGTCACTAGTCATCCTCCGGGTGAGTCACTAGTCGCTCTCTTGGTGTGTCACTAGTCATTATCCGGGTGCATCACTAGTCATCCTCCAGGTGCGTCACTAGTCGTCCTCCGGGTGTGTCACTAGTCGCTCTCTTGGTATGTCACTAGTCATCCTCCGGGTGTGTCACTAGTCGTTCTCTTGGTGTGTCACTAGTCGTCTTCCGGGTGTGTCACTAGTTGTCCTCTTGGTGTGTCACTAGTCGACCTCCATGAATGTCACTAGTCGTCCTTTGAGTGTGTCACTAGTCGTTCTCTGGGTGCATCACTAGTCATCCTCCGGGTGTGTCACCAGTCGTCTTCCGGGTGTGTCACTAGTCGTTCTCTTGGTGTGTCACTAGTCGTCCTCCGGGTGTGTCACCAGTTGTCCTCCGGGTGTGTCACCAGTTGTCTTCCGTGTGTGTCACTAGTCATTCTCCGGGTGTGTCACTAGTCGTTCTCCTGGTGCATCTCTAGTCATCCTCCGGGTGCATCACTAGTCGTCCTCCAGTTGTGTCACTAGTCGTTCTCTTGGTGTGTCACTAGTTGTCCTCCTGGTGTGTCACTAGTCGTCCTCCATGCATGTCACCAGGCGTCCTCCGGGTGCATCACTAGTCATCCTCCGGGTGTGTCACCAGTCATCTTCCGGGTGTGTCACTAGTCAACCTCCAAGTGTGTCACTAGTCGTTCTCCGGGTGCATCACTAGTCATCCTCCAGGTGTGTGTTGTTAGTAATCCACTGGGTGTGTCACTAGTCGTCGCCTTGGTGTGTCACTACTCATCCTCCGGGTGTGTCACTAGTCATCCTCTTGGTGTCACTAGTCGTCCTCTTGGTGTGTCACTAGTCATCCTCTGGGTGAGTCACTAGTCGCTCTCTTGGTGTGTCACTAGTCATTCTCCGGGTGCATCACTAGTCATCCTCCAGGTGCGTCACTAGTCGTCCTCCGGGTGTATCACTAGTCGCTCTCTTGGTATGTCACTAGTCATCCTCCGGGTGTGTCACTAGTCGTTCTCTTGGTGTGTCACTAGTCGTCCTCCGGGTGTGTCACTAGTTGTCCTCCTGGTGTGTCACTAGTCGACCTCCATGCGTGTCACTAGTCGTCCTCCGGGTGTGTCACTAGTCATTCTCTGGGTGCGTCACTAGTCGTCCTCCGGTTGTGTCACCAGTCGTCCTCCGGGTGTGTCACTAGTCGTTCTCCGGGTACATCACTAGTCATCCTTCGGGTGCGTCACTAGTCATACTCCGGGTGTGTCACTAGTCGCTCTCTTGGTGTGTCACTAGTCATCCTCCGGGTGTGTCACTAGTCATCCTCGAGGTGTGTTATTAGTCGTCCTCCGGGTGTGTCACTAGTCGCTCTCTTGGTATGTCACTAGTCATACTCCGGGTGTGTCACTAGTCGCTCTCTTGGTGTGTCACTAGTCATCCTCCGGGTGTGTCACTAGTCATCCTCGAGGTGTGTTATTAGTCGTCCTCCGGGTGTGTCACTAGTTGCTCTCTTGGTATGTCACTAGTCATCCTCCTGGTGTGTCACTAGTCGACCTCCATGCATGTCACTAGTCGTCTTCCGGGTGTGTCACTAGTCGTTCTCTGGGTGCATCACTAGTCATCCTCCGGGTGTGTCACCAGTCGTCTTCCGGGTGTGTCACTAGTCGTTCTCCGTGTGTCACTAGTCGTCCTCCGGGTGTGTTACCAGTTGTCCTCCGGGTGTGTCACTAGTCGCTCTCTTGGTATGTCACTAGTCATCCTCCTGGTGTGTCACTAGTCGACCTCCATGCATGTCACTAGTCGTCTTCCGGGTGTGTCACTAGTCGTTCTCTGGGTGCATCACTAGTCATCCTCCGGGTGTGTCACCAGTCGTCTTCCGGGTGTGTCACTAGTCATCCTCGAGGTGTGTTATTAGTCGTCCTCCGGGTGTGTCACTAGTCGCTCTCTTGATATGTCACTAGTCATACTCCGGGTGTGTCACTAGTCGCTCTCTTGGTGTGTCACTAGTCATCCTCCGGGTGTGTCACTAGTCATCCTCGAGGTGTGTTATTAGTCGTCCTCCGGGTGTGTCACTAGTCGCTCTCTTGGTATGTCACTAGTCATCCTCCTGGTGTGTCACTAGTCGACCTCCATGCATGTCACTAGTCGTCTTCCGGGTGTGTCACTAGTCATTCTCTGGGTGTGTCACTAGTCGTTCTCCGGGTGCATCTCTAGTCATCCTCCGGGTGCATCACTAGTCGTCCTCCGGGTGTGTCACTAGTCGTTCTCTTGGTGTGTCACTAGTTGTCTTCCTGGTGTGTCACTAGTCGTCCTCCATGCATGTCACCAGGCATCCTCCAGGTGTGTCACTAGTCGTTCTCCGGGTGCATCACTAGTCATCCTCCAGGTGCGTCACTAGTCGTCCTCCGGGTGTGTCACTAGTCGCTCTCTTGGTATGTCACTAGTCATCCTCCGGGTGTGTCACTAGTCGTTCTCTTGGTGTGTCACTAGTCGTCCTCCGGGTGTGTCACTAGTTGTCCTCCTGGTGTGTCACTAGTCGACCTCCATGCGTGTCACTAGTCGTACTCCGGGTGTGTCACTAGTCATTCTCTGGGTGCGTCACTAGTCATCCTCCGGTTGTGTCACCAGTCGTCCTCCGGGTGTGTCACTAGTCGTTCTACGGGTACATCACTAGTCATCCTCCGGGTGCGTCACTAGTCGTCCTCCGGGTGTGTCACTAGTCGCTCTCTTGGTGTGTCACTAGTCATCCTCCGGGTGTGTCACTAGTCGTTCTTTTGGTGTGTCACTAGTCATCCTCCGGGTGTGTCACTAGTCGTTCTCTGGGTGCGTCACTAGTCATCCTCCAGGTGTGTCACCAGTCGTCCTCCGGGTGTGTCACTAGTCGTTCTCCGGGTACATCCCTAGTCATCCTCCGGGTGCGTCACTAGTCGTCCTCCGGGTGTGTCACTAGTCGCTCTCTTGGTGTGTCACTAGTCATCCTCCGGGTGTGTCACTAGTCGTTCTCTTGGTGTGTCACTAGTCATCCTACAGGTGTCACTAGTTGTCCTCCTGGTGTGTCACTAGTCGTCCTCCATGCGTGTCACTAGTCGTCCTCCGGGTGTGTCAATAGTCGTTCTCCGGGTGCGTCACTAGTCATCCTCCGGGTGTGTCACCAGTCAACTTCCGGGTGTGTTACTAGTCATCCCCCGGGTGTGTCACTAGTCGTTCTCCGGGTGCATCACTAGTCATCCTCTGGGTGCGTCACTAGTTGTCTTCCGAATGTGTCACTAGTCGTTCTCCGGGTGTGTCACTAGTCGTCCTCCAGGTGTGTCACTAGTCGTTCTCCGGGTGTGTTACTAGTCGTCCTCCATGTGTGTCACTAGTCATCCTCCTGGTGTGTCACTAGTCGTCCTCCGGGTGTGTCACTAGTCATCCTCCGGGTGTGTCACTAGTCATCCTTCTGGTGTGTCCCTAGTCGTTCTCCGGGTGTGTCACTAGTCGTCCTCTGGGTGTGTCACTAGTCGTCCTCCGGGTGTGTCACTATTCATGCTTCGGGTGTGTCACTAGTCGTCCTCTTGGTGTGTCAGTAGTTGTCCTCCGAGTGTGTCAACAGCCGTCTTCCGGGTGTGTCACTAGTCGTCCTCCGGGTGTTTCATAGTCGTTCTCCGGGTGCGTCAATAGTCATCCTCCGTGTGTGACTAGTCGTCTTCCGGGAGTGTCACTAGTTGTCCTCCGGGTGTCTCACTAGTCGTTCTCCTGGTGCGTCACTAGTCATCCTCTGGGTGTGTCACTAGTCATCTTCTGGGTGAGTCACTAGTTGTTCTCTGGGTGTGTCACTAGTCATCCTCCGGGTGTGTCACTAGTCGTGCTCCGGGTGTGTCATTAGTCATCCTCCGAGTGTGTCACTAGTCGTTCTCTAGGCGTGTCACTAGTCGTTCTCCAGGTGTTTCACTAGTTGTTCTCCAGGTGTTTCACTAGTCGTTCTCCGGCTGTGTCACTAGTCGTTCTCCGGGTGTGTCACTAGTCGTTCTCCGGGTGTGTCACTGTTCATCCTCCTGTTGTGTCACTAGTCGTTCTCCGGGTGTGTCACTAGTCATCCACCGGGTGTGTCACTAGTCGACCTCCGGGTGTGTCACTAGTCATCCTCCGGGTTTCTCACTAGTCGTTCTCTTGGTGTGTCACTAGTCGTCCTCCGGGTGTGTCACTAGTCGTTCTCTTGGTGTGTCACTAGTCGTCCTCCGGGTGTGTCACTAGTTGTTCTCTGGGTGTGTCACTAGTTGTTCTCCGGGTGTGTCACTAGTAGTCCTCCGGGTGTGTCACTAGTGATCCCCCGGGTGTGTCCCTAGTCGTTCTCCGGGTGTGTCACTAGTCGTCTTCCAGGTGTGTCACTAGTCGTTCTCTTGGTGTGTCACTAGTCGTCCTCCGGGTGTGTCACCAGTCATTCTTTTGGTTTGTCACTAGTCGCCCTCCGGGTGTGTCACTAGTTGTTCTCTGGGTGTGTCACTAGTCGTCCTCCATGCGTGTCACTAGTCATCCTCCGGGTGTGTCACTAGTCGTTCTCCGGGTTTGTCACTAGTCCTCTTCTGGGTGTGTCACTAGTCGTACTCCGGGTGTGTCACTAGTCGTCCTCCGGGTGCATCACTAGTCGTTCTCTGGGTGTGTCACTAGTTGTTCTCCGGGTGTGTCATTAGTCGTCCTATGGGTGTGTCACTAGTCGTTTACTGGGTGCGTCACTAGTCATCCTCCCTGTGTGTCACCAGTGATCTTCCGGGTGTGTCACTAGTCATCCTCCGGGTGTGTCACTAGTCGTTCTCCGGGTGCATCACTAGTCATCTTCCGGATGTGTCACTAGTGGTTCTGCGGGTGTGTCACCAGTCGTCCTCCTGGTGTTTCACTAGTCGTTCTCCCGGTGTGTTACTAGTCATCCTCCTGGTGTGTCACTAGTCGTCCTCCGGGTGTGTCACTAGTCATCCTCCGGGTGTGTCACTAGTCATCCTACGGGTGTGTCACTAGTCGTTCTCCAGGTGTGTCACTAGTCGTGCTCTGGGTGTGTCACCAGTCGTCCTCCGGGTGTGTCACTAGTCATGCTCCGGGTGTGTCATTAGTCGTCCTCTTGGTGTGTCACTAGTTGTCGTCCGAGTGTGTCAACAGTTGTCTTCCGGGTGTGTCACTAGTCGTCCTCCGGGTGTGTCATAGTCGTTCTCCGGGTGCGTCAATAGTCATCCTCCGTGTGTGACGAGTCGTCTTCCGGGAGTGTCACTAGTCGTCCTCCGGGTGTGTCACTAGTCGTTCTCCTGGTGCGTCACAAGTCATCCTCTGGGTGTGTCACTAGTCATCTTCCGGGTGAGTCACTAGTTGTTCTCTGGGTGTGTCACTAGTCATCCTCCGGGTGTTTCACTAGTCGTGCTCCAGGTGTGTCACTAGTCATTCTCTGGGTGTGTCACTAGTAATTCTCTAGGTGTGTCACTAGTCGTTCTCCAGGTGTGTCACTAGTCGTTCTCCGGGTGTGTCACTATTCATCCTCCTGTTGTGTCACTAGTCGTTCTCTGGGTGTGTCACTAGTCATCCACCGGGGGTGTCACTAGTCGTTCTCCGGGTGTGTCACTAGTCATCCTCTGGATTTGTCACTAGTCGTTCTCTTGGTGTGTCACTAGTCGTCCTCCGGGTGTATCACTAGTCGTTCTCTCGGTGTGTCACTAGTCGTCCTCCGGGTGTGTCACTAGTTGTTCTCCGGATGTGTCACTAGTCGTCCTCCGGGTGTGTCACTAGTCATCCCCCGGATGTGTCCCTAGTCGTTCTCCGGGTGTTTTACTAGTCGTCCTTCGGGTGTGTCACTAGTCGTTCTCCGGGTATGTCACTAGTCGTCCTCCGGGTGTGTCACTAGTCGTCTTCCGGGTGTGTCACTAGTCGTCTTCCGGGTGTGTCACTTGTCATCCTCCGGGTGTGTCACTAGTCATCCTCCGGGTGTGTCACTAGTTGTTCTCCGGGTGTGTCACTAGTCGTTCTCCGGGTGTGTCACTAGTCATCCCCAGTGTGTGTCACTAGTCGTCCTCCGGGTTTGTCACTAGTCGTTCTCCAGGTGTGTCACTAGTCGTTCTCCGGGTGTGTTACTAGTCGTCCTCCGTGTGTGTCACTAGTCATCCTCCTGGTGTGTCACTAGTCGTCCTCCGGGTGTGTCACTAGTCATCCTCTGGGTGTGTCACTAGTCATCCTTCTGGTGTGTCCCTAGTCGTTCTCCGGGTGTGTCACTAGTCGTTCTCCAGGTGTGTCACTAGTAGTCCTCTGGGTGTGTCACTAGTCTTCCTCCGGGTGTGTAACTAGTCATGCTCCGGGTGTGTCACTAGTCATCCTCTTGGTGTGTCACTAGTTGTCCTCCGTGTGTGTCAACTGTCGTCTTCCGGGTGTGTCACTAGTCGTCCTCCGGGTGTGTCACTAGTCATCCTCCGGGTGTGTCACTAGTCATCCTCTGGGTGCGTCACTAGTCATCCCCTGGGTGTGTCACTAGTCATCTTCTGGGTGAGTCACTAGTTGTTCTCTGGGTGTGTCACTAGTCGTGCTCCGGGTGTGTCATTAGTCATCCTCCGGGTGTGTCACTAGTGGTTCTCTAGGTGTGTCACTAGTCGTTCTCTAGGTGTGTCACTAGTTGTTCTCCAGGTGTTTCACTAGTCGACCTCCGGGTGTGTCACTAGTCGTTCTCCGGGTGTGTCACTAGTCGTTCTCCGGGTGTGTCACTAGTCGTTTACCGGGTGCGTCACTAGTCATCCTCCGGGTGTGTCACCAGTGATCTTCCGGGTGTGTCACTAGTCATCCTCCGGGTGTGTCACTAGTCGTTCTCCGGGTGTGTCACTAGTCAGCCTCTGGGTGCATCACTAGTCATCTTCCGGATGTGTCACTAGTGGTTTTCCGGGTGTGTCACCAGTCGTCCTCCAGGTGTGTCACCAGTCATCCTCCAGGTGTGTTACTAGTCGTCCTCCGTGTGTGTCACTAGTCGTCCTCCTGGTGTGTCACTAGTCGTCCTCCGGGTGTGTCACTTGTCATCCTCCGGGTGTGTCACTAGTCATCCTTCTGGTGTGTCCCCAGTTGTTCTCCGGGTGTGTCACTAGTCGTTCTCCAGGTGTGTCACTAGTCGTCCTCCGGGTGTGTCACTAGTCATGCTCCGGGTGTGTCACTAGTCGTCCTCTTGGTGTGTCACTAGTTGTCCTCCGAGTGTGTCAACAGTTGTCTTCCGGGTGTGTCACTCGTCGTCCTCCGGGTGTGTCATAGTCATTCTCCGGGTGCCTCAATATTCATCCTCCGTGTGTGACTAGTTGTCTTCCGGGAGTGTCACTAGTCGTCCTCCGGGTGTGTCACTAGTCGTTCTCCTGGTGCGTCACAAGTCATCCTTTGGGTGTGTCACTAGTCGTCTTCCGGTTGAGTCACTAGTTGTTCTCTGGGTGTGTCACTAGTCATCCTCTGGGTGTGTCACTAGTCGTGCTCTGGGTGTGTCATTAGTCATCCTCCGGGTGTGTCACAAGTCATTCTCTAGGTGTTTCACTAGTCGTGCTCTGGGTGTGTCATTAGTCATCCTCCGGTTGAGTCACTAGTTGTTCTCCAGGTGTTTCACTAGTCGTTCTCCAGGTGTTTCACTAGTCGACCTCCAGGTGTGTCACTAGTCGTTCTCCGGGTGTGTCACTATTCATCCTCCTGTTGTGTCACTAGTCGTTCTCCGGGTGTGTCACTAGTCATCCTCCGGGTGTGTCACTAGTCGTTCTCCCGGTGCGTTACAAGTCATCCTCTGGGTGTGTCACTAGTCGTCTTCCAGGTGAGTCACTAGTTGTTCTCTGGGTGTGTCACTAGTCATCCTCCGGGTGTGTCACTAGTCGTGCTCCGGGTGTGTCACTAGTTATCCTCTGGGTGTGTCACTAGTCATTCTCCAGGTGTTTCACTAGTCGTTCTCCAGGTGTTTCACAAGTTTACCTCCGGGTGTGTCACTAGTCGTTCTCTGGGTGTGTCACTAGTCGTTCTCCAGGTTTGTCACTAGTCGTTCTTCGGGTGTGTCACTAGTCGTCCTCCGGGTGTGTCACTAGTCATCCTTCTGGTGTGTCCCTAGTCCTTCTCCGGGTGTGTCACTAGTCGTTCTCCAGGTGTGTCACTAGTCGTCCTCTGGTTGTGTCACTAGTCTTCCTCCAGGTGTGTCACTAGTCATGCTCCGAGTGTGTCACTAGTCATCCTCTTGGTGTGTCACTAGTTGTCCTCCGAGTGTGTCAACTGTCGTCTTCCGGGTGTGTCACTAGTCGTCCTCCGGGTGTGTCATAGTCGTTCTCCGGGTGCGTCAATAGTCATCCTCCGTGTGTGAGTATTCGTCTTCCGGGAGTGTCACTAGTCATCCTCCGGGTGTGTCACTAGTCGTTCTCCTGGTGCGTCACTAGTCATCCTCTGGGTGTGTCACTAGTCGTCTTCCGGGTGAGTCACTAGTTGTTCTCTGGGTGTGTCACTAGTCATCCTCCGGGTGTGTCACTAGTCGTGCTCCGGGTGTGTCATTAGTCATCCTCTGGGTGTGTCACTGGTCATTCTCTAGGTGTGTCACTAGTCGTTCTCCATGTGATCACTAATCGTTCTCCAGGTGTTTCACTAGTCGACCTCCAGGTGTGTCACTAGTCGTTCTCCGGGTGTGTCACTAGTCGTTCTCCGGGTGTGTCACTATTCATCCTCCTGTTGTGTCACTAGTCGTTCTCCGGGTGTGTCACTAGTCATCCACCGGGTGTGTCACTAGTCATCATCCGAGTTTGTCACTAGTCATTCTCTTGGTGTGTCACTAGTCGTCCTCCGGGTGTGTCACTAGTCGTTCTCTCGGTGTGTCTGTTAAGGATCTGCCAGGCACAGCTTCTGTGTCTACGCCCATAGGTAATCAGTCTGCACCTGCTTCTATGTCTGTGAGACTGACTCCATCTTCCACCACTCAGGATGGCAGGCTTAGGAGTGGGAGAGCCTATCACAGCCTGGCCAGTCGGAGCTAGCTCCCGCCCTCTGTCTATTTATACCTGCCTTTCCTGTTCCTCCTTGCTTGTGATTCTTCTTGTTTGGTTTCCTGGCCCTGCTGCAGCTTCTTGAACTATTTGACCCTGCTTCATATTGACCTTGGCTTACTGACTACTCTTCTGCTCTGCATTTGGTACCTCGTACACTCCTGGTTTGACTCGGCTTGTTCACTACTCTTGTTGCTCACGGTGTTGCCATGGGCAACTGCCCCTTTTCCCTTAGCTTCTGTGTACCCTTGTTTGTTTGTCTGTCGTGCACTTATTGAGCGTAGGGACCGTCGCCCAGTTGTACCCCGTCGCCTAGGGCGGGTCGTTGCAAGTAGGCAGGGACTGAGTGGCGGGTAGATTAGGGCTCACTTGTCTGTTTCCCTACCCCCATCATTACAGTGTCACTACTCTTCCTCCGGGTGTGTAACTAGTTGTTCTCTGGGTGTGTCACTAGTCGTCCTCCGGGTGTGTCACTAGTTGTTCTCTGGGTGTGTCACTAGTTGTTCTCCGGGTGTGTCATTAGTCGTCCTCTGGGTGTGTCACTAGTCATCCCCGGGTGTGTCCCTAGTTGTTCTCTGGGTGTGTCACTAGTCGTCCTCTGGGTGTGTCACTAGTCATTCTCCGGGTGTGTCACTAGTCGTTCTCCGGGTGTGTCACTAGTCATCCCCAGTGTGTGTCACTAGTCGTCCTCCGGGTTTGTCACTAGTCGTCCTCCGGGTTTGTCACTAGTCGTTCTCCGGGTGTGTCACTAGTCATTTACCGGGTGCGTCACTAGTCATCCTCCGGGTGTGTCACCAGTGATCTTCCGGGTGTGTCACTAGTCATCCTCCGGGTGTGTCACTAGTCGTTCTCTTGGTGTGTCACTAGTCGTTCTCTTGGTGTTTCACTAGTCGTCCTCCGGGTGTGTCACTACTCGTTCTCCGGGTGTGTCACTAGTGTTTCTCCGGGTGTGTCACTAATCGTTCTCCGGGTGTGTCGCTAGTCGTCCTCCGGGTGTGTCGTATAGTCGTTCTCCGGTGTGTCACTAGTCGTCCTCCGGGTGTGCCGTATAGTCGTTCTCCGGGTGTGTCACTAGTTGTTCTCCGGGTGTGTCACTAGTCGTCCTCCGGGTGTGTCACTAGTCGTCCCCCGGGTGTGTAACTAGTCATTCCCCGGGTGTGTCACTAGTCATTCCCCGGGTGTGTCACTAGTCGTCCTCTTGGTTTGTCACTAGTCATCCTCCTGGTGTTACACTAGTCTAGGTCTCAGGTAACTTGTGACTTCCCAGCTGTCTCCAGGGACCCTAGATAATGTTATTCCCTATACAGCGATCTCTATGCTGTGCGGTTAACCAGGGAACGAGCTGCCAGCTGAGATGGAGATTTACGCCTGCCTCCTCACTCACCTATGTACTTCATGGGTCAGGAAGAGGAAAAGTGTAAGCTAAGTAATAGCGGTCGCCTCTGCTGCTTCATCTGCGGAATATTTCGGCCCAGAACAAATGATTTGATGGATTAAGTGAAGGCTAAGAGGTGACCAAAACTCCACCAAATGAAATGCCTCCTACAGAGATGAAGGCCAAAGATCTAGAGATAAGGCCATGAAGAAGATTAAAGGGGAAATGTCACACGGCCAAGGCAGGTTATATTATGGACAAGAATTCCTCCTTCTATTTCTCTTCCTTCTTATCCCCTATAGATTGTAAACTTCCATGATCAGGACGCTGTCACCCCCCCCCCCCCCATCTTTCATATCTCCTTATATTCCTTATAGATTGCAAGCTCCTATGGCCAGTACTTTTTCTGTATATATGGACACTGCACAGTACCACTTCTCCTGTCCTGTATACTGGGTGTAATTCTCAGTATCTGTATTATTCTGTTTATATATATACACTGCACAGTACCACTTCTCCTGTCCTGTATACTGGGTGTAATTCTCAGTATCTGTATTATTCTGTATATATATATATATATATATATATATATATATACACTGCACAGTACCACTTCTCCTGTCCTGTATACTGGGTGTAATTCTCAGTATCTGTATTATTCTGTATATATACACTGCACAGTACCACTTCTCCTGTCCTGTATACTAGGTGTAATTCTCAGTATCTGTATTATTCTGTATATATATATATATATATATATATATATATATATGGACACTGCACAGTACCACTTCTCCTGTCCTGTATACTGGGTGTAATTCTCAGTATCTGTATTATTCTGTATATATAGACACTGCACAGTACCACTTCTCCTGTCCTGTATACTGGGTGTAATTCTCAGTATCTGTATTATTCTGTATATATGGACACTGCACAGTACCACTCCTCCTGTCCTGTATACTGGGTGTAATTCTCAGTATCTGTATTATTCTGTATATATACACTGCACAGTACAACTTCTCCTGTCCTGTATACTGGGTGTAATTCTCAGTATCTGTATTATTCTGTATATATACACTGCACAGTACAACTTCTCATCTTTTTTAATAAATGTTAACAAACATACACATGCCATAAATCCGCACATACAATACACGGGTCATAAACCAACACAAAATGAACAAGTTATAAACACATTATGAATCTCGGCCGCCTCCTCTCTGGTCCAGATCACATTCCTACCAGCACTCAGTCTTCTGTATTATAACTCTCATCATCCACACATCACTCACATCATCCACACGTCACTCACCATCCACACATCACTCATCATCCACACATCACTCATCATCCACACGTCACTCACATTAGTATAAATACAAATACACAAAACTCATAGTCACAACATCAATCCAGACGCCTCAAAAGGAACAAAATCAGTAACAGTCTAAAAAATAACATAAATAAAATTGTTAAACCACAATAAAACCAAAAACTGACCCTAACCGGTCCATGTGCCCATCAAAGTATATTAACCAAGGAAAATGAGAAATTCCTACATGAGAAAACATGAGCCTAATCAGCAAATAACCCCCCCCCCCTTTTTTTTTTTTTATAATTTTGTATTTTTTTTTTTTATTTTTTTTACATTTTTAAATGTTTTTTTTTTTGTTTTTTTTTCCCTCCACCCTTTTTCTTAACCACAAATCCGCAATATGAATACCAATTAGTAACCAATATATACAATATATACAAAACAATACTGAACATACATATATATATAATATCTACATTATACCCAATTCAAGACCAATGTCCAGTCCAAAGTCCTTACCTAAGCTCCGACCGACACCATCGTCCATCCTTCAATGTCTCTTTGATCGGGCCCGGCTTTTTCTTATTATTTGTACCACCCCTCCCCCACTTTCCCCCCTCCCCACCTAACACCTAACCCCCTCACATCTATACAAAAATACTACACTCTACAAGATATAGTAAGTAATAACTCAGCCTGTACAATGGCATACATTACCTGACATAACACATAACACATCCTTAACAAATCCTACCCACAAGGCCCTGGTTCGGTACCTGCAAGCCCTATATCCATCATCAACTATACAGAAAACAAAAAGCTACAGTGACAGCATTAGCCCCCCACCAGGAATAGAGACGACTAGACTAGGGCACGCTGAAGGAGAAACCCCTCCAAAGCATGGAGGCCCTACTCGTGCCCAGTCTCTCGAACTCCAAAGAACGAACCTTCCCCAGGTCACCGAGAATGTTCCTCACCACCTCTTCCTCCGGGAGGGTTTTTTGTCTGGTTGATACAAAACACCGTGCGTTCCACGTGCCGTACCTGACCGCTAAGCTGACTAAGAATAAAGTGCCCCGATCTCGACCACCCAGGTGTCTGAATGTTCCATAGGCCCATTCCGCATAGGAGAGACCGGTCAGACCAGGCCAACCAATGGAGGCACCCACCCTGCTGTAGACCCCTGTATTGAGGGGACAATGAAGCAGGAAGTGCTCCATGCTTTCCAGCACGCCGCCACACTCCTCCCGGGGACAACCCCTTTCCTCAGGGTTCCTGTGTTTCAAGTTGTCCCTCACATACAGTTTCCCATGGAAGCAACGCCAAGCCAAGTCCCAAAACTTTAAAGGGATCCTACTAGAATTTAAAACCCTCAAACCAACCTCCAGATCCCGACTTGGGCAGTCCCTGAGCGCCAGGGGCTTCTGGAAATGGGTCAACAGAACTCTGTTGTCAAGGAGCCTCCTTGACAGAGTCCTGATCTCCCACATCCCCAGACCCCACCGGCGAATTGTTTTCAGAACCACGGTAGCGTAAGCCGGAAGATGCCCATGCGGCGTGCGAAGGTCCTTCACTTGCCCTCCTGTCTCCCATTCCTGGAAGAAAGGCCGAAACCACCCCCTGCAGGAGACTACCCACGGAGGAGCCCTCTCTTGCCAGAGGTTTGACATGTTGATCTTTACAAAGGTATTAACCAGGAATACCACAGGGTTGACCATACACAACCCCCCTAGTCTCCTCGTACGGTATGTCACCTCCCTCTTGACTAGGTTCAGCTTATTCCCCCATAACATCTGGAAGAACAAGCTGTAGACCCGAGTCCAGAGAGGTTCTGGCAAGATGCAGACACTGCCCAAATAGATTAACAAAGGGAGCAGGTAAGTTTTGATCAAGTTGACCCTTTCCCTGAGGGTCAAAGACCAACCCTTCCACTGGTCGACCTTCTGAGCGGCGATCTTTAGCCTGCTGTCCCAATTTTGTTTGGGGTAATCCCCCTGGCCAAATTCGATGCCGAGAATTTTTACAAACTCCTGAGGCCCTGGAAGAGTGTCCGAGAGATCAAAGGTAGGATCTCCCCCTCTCAGCCAGAGACTCTTACACTTATCCTGGTTGATCATGGACCCGGATGCCTCCGAGTAGCGGTCAACTTCAGACATCACCCACTCTGCCTCCCCTCTCGAGGACACAAAGACGGTGACGTCATCCGCATACGCCACCACTCTCAGAGTGGCTTCCGAGGCTGCCAAGTCCATGCTGACTCCCACCAACGGTCCACGATCTACCCTCCTAAGGAAGGGGTCAATCGCGAACACGTATAAAAGCGGGCTCAGCGGGCAACCCTGGCGAACCCCAGACCCAACCTCAAAAGAGCGGCCAATCCAACCGTTCACAAGCGGAAAACTCTCTGCCCCTGCATACAAGATCTTAAGCCAATCAACAAACCCCCCCGGCAGACCATACCTCAGAAGGACCGACCAGAGATACTCGTGATCAACCCGATCAAACGCTTTTGCCTGATCCAAGGACAGCAAGTACCCCTTCCAACGGCCCGCCCTACTCTGCTCCACTGCCTCTCGGACACCGAGTACAGCGCTAAACGCGCTGCGGCCTGGAACAGAGCAATGCTGAGCCCCCGAAAGGAGCCGGGGTGCAAATTTCACCAGCCGATTAAACAGCACCTTTGCCAGAACCTTTCTGTCCACATTGAGTAGCGCTATGGGACGCCAATTCTCAATGTGCGATGGGTCTTTACCCTTTGACAGGATGATCAGGGCCGACCTCCTCATTGACTTCGGCAAAGTGCCCGAGGAAAGACACTCATTCAACACCTCAGTCAACAGGGGAACTAAAATGTCCTTAAAGGTCTTGTAAAATTCAGACGTTAAGCCATCTGGACCCGGCGACTTCTTGAGGGCAAGCCCTTCAATCGCCAGTCTCACTTCCTCTTCCCTGATCGCCTCTGCCAAGACACCAAGAGAGGGGTCTACTCCTGGTTCGGGGACAGTTTCAGCCAGGAAAGCCGACATCGCATCCCGATCAAGATCCATCTTTCCCAAGAGGTGCGAGTAAAAGGATCTGACGACCTCCAAGATCCCTGATCTGGACCTTTTCAGGGATCCTGTACTGTCCATCAGTCCTGAAACCACTTTACTATTTACTGACATCTTGCAGTTCTTGTAGGGGTCGGGCGAGCGGTACTTCCCAAAATCCCTCTCAAAAACTAAAGATGCGTGTCTATCATACTGGCAACTCTTAAGCAAAGATTTCACTCTGGAGATGTCCTCGCGGTCACCTCCAGTCGAGACAAGATGCTCGAGTTTCCTCCTCAGGCCCTGATACAGGCGGTACCTGTCCAGGCTCCTGAGGCTCGAGAGCTGGCGGAAGAAACGCGCCACCCTTTTTTTGAACATCTCCCACCACTCCGACTTACTGCTACAAAGATCCAGTAATGGTACCTGGCTCTGAAAGAAATCCTCAAAGGACCGTCTTATCTCCGCTTCTTCCAAGAGAGACGAATTGAGCCTCCAAAAGCCTCTTCCCATCCGGGGGGTCTCTGCAACATTCAGAGAAAATAAAATTAAACAGTGGTCGGAGAACTCCACCTCAACGACGGACACTGCCGAAGAGATGGCATCCTCCTTTAAATAAAACCTATCTATTCTAGACCTACAACTACCTCGATAAAAGGTGAATCCCGCGTGGCCTGGGGTGTGCCGGATGTGGACATCCACCAGGCGAGCCTCACTAGCTATCCTATTTAGGGCCACACAGTCATAAGTCAGCCTGTCTCTGGAACCTCCCCTATCTTGGGACCTCGTGGCAGCATTGAAGTCCCCTCCAAAGACCACCTGCCGACTCGTAAAAAGATAGGGCTTGATCCTCATAAAGAGACTTTTCCGGTCCCAGCTGGTTTGGGGACCATAGATGTTAATGAGCCTGAGCTCCTGTCCCTTCATGAGGACATCCAAGATCAGGCACCTCCCCATTTCTAATTCAATAACCCGTCTGCATTCTACCGATGCGGTGAAAAGAACCGCCACCCCGCTACCCGGCTCGGCCGCAAGAGACCAATAAGATGGTCCACGCCTCCACTCCTTTTTCGCTTTATGTATGGCTGCCAAGTCTGTCAGCCTGGTCTCTTGCAAAAATAAAATGTCGGCCTCAATTCGGCCGAGAAAATCAAAGGCCGCAAATCTAGCCTTGTCAGATTTAATGCTGGCGACATTAATAGATGCCAGCGTCAACGGGGTGGGTGCCGCCATCCTGGGTGATTGAATTAGATGACCTTTTTCCCCTTCCCCTTGCCCTTCCCCTGGTTTTTATCACTGTCTGATGAAGAGCCGAGGGCCCTTTTGAGGGATGCTGATGTGTCCATATCCTTCCCTTCCTCCACCTCCTCACCAGCACCACTATCAACCTCACCTCCAGGCTCCGGGACAGCGCTTCTCCCTGAGGGTTCCGCATGCCCTGAGGCAAGAAGCTGGACGCCCCCCACAGACCCCCTCGTCACCTTCGCCACATCCTCGCCCCCACACTCCTCATCTGAAGAGGAGATGTCCTTGAGGGTTTGAAAGCGGTTTGAGAGAACAACAAGAGGTGAGTCGGTTGGGCTTTCCTTAGGCACCTGGACCAGGGGAGGAGAAGATTTCTTATCTCCCTTTTTTTTCTTTTTAGCACCCTGCTTGCGCTTTTCATCTAGCCACCGTCTACTGTCCTCATCCATACTTTCATATAGCGAGGAACATGAAGAAGCGGCTTCCTCCTCCCTCTCCAACCTCCTGACCTCTTCATTCAAGTCCTGTTCCCCCAGGGCCTCAGTAGCAATGACACTCGCCCCCGGAGCAGGGCCAAGGGTTACCCCAGTTGCCTGGGGCTCCCCGAGCTCCCTACTCCTTCGACGGTTCTCCAATCGCCTTAACTTGGAGGGTGACTTGCCTTTCTTCCCTGGCCCCTCAGCCCCTTCACCTCCACCAGTGCCAACCACGGCAGGAGCAACCTCTCGGCTTTCTCCTGCTGGGCCCGCCATGGCGTTGGCAAAGGAACGAGGGCAGCGACTGAATGGGTGACCTAGATCCCCACACAGGTGACACCGAATATCCCCACAGGATGTGGCAAGGTGACCTATCCCCCCGCACAACGCACACTTCTGCACTCTGCAGTTGGCACTGAAGTGCGTGGGGTCACCACACCTGTGGCAGAGCTTCGGCTGCCCCTGGTAAAAGGCCAGGATTCGGTCCCTTCCTAAAAAGGCTGAGGAAGGGATGTGGGTGACAGTACTTCCTGAACGCTTTAATTTAACCATAAAGGTCCAGGCCCCTGACCAGATGCCAAATTCATCCCTGTTTTTTTTGGGGACCTCCGTTACCTCCCCGTACCTGCTGAGCCAGGTCATAATGTCCATACAAGAAAGACACTCATTGCAAGTTAGGACGGTCACCTTCTTGATTTCGCTCTGACGAGACAACGCTTGTACAGCGAAGTCTCGCCAGCCGGGCTCATTCTTCACCAGCTCATAATTTGACCAAAAGAGCTCCAGGCCCTCCGGCCGAACAAAGCTGATGTCAAATACTGGGGTGCCATAGGGATGTATCAGGGCAAAGATGTCGATCGCCCTGAAATTCATCTTCAAGAGAAGCTCAACTATTTTTGCCCTAGGTGGGCACGTATCATTGCCTCTCCAGCGAAGACGAACAACATTCCTACGAGCCCCCCCAGGCCCGGCTGTCGGAAGGGTCCACACAGTTTCCCCTTCCCTTTCTTCTCGGAAAGCAGTCAGGCCATGCCTGTCTATCCAGAAGGACAGATCAACCGCTCGGCCCTCTACCATTATTGTTCTCTCACCCTTTTTAAGGGCCTCCAGGAGGCGCCGCTGTAAAATACCGTCCCCAGAGCCTGAAGATGAGGAGGAGGCCCCAGCAGTGACACTGGCATAACTGCGAGTAGTCACCCCTGGGGGGGCAGATGGACCGGCCTCACTAGACCTCATACCCCTGGCAGTAACATTCCCACCACTCACCCCAGCCCCAGACACAGGAGAGGGACCATTATCAATATCACTCGTACCTGCACCATTCATACCCTCACCATTATTAACAGCACTCGTACCTGCACCATTCATACCCTCACCCTCTGGACCAGCAGTAAAAAGGGTTTCTGGGCCGGATGTTATCGCCTCGGTGTCATCAGGTTTCCCCTCAACCTTATTAGCGTGACATTTATTTACTTGAGACAATCCTTCCTTCTTAGAGCCAGCAATGCCCAGACTCGCCCTCACCCCTGGCAAAGCTGGCTCCCGGGCTGGGGATTCATGTGACGCAGCCACCAAAGGAATACTAGTGACTGCGCCACCGGACCCAATGACCGCAAGCTTGGGGGGACATTCAACCGTGCCGTCAGTCCCAGCAGCCCCTTCATGCTGCCGCCGCTCAGTAGCACCAACGGGTTCCAGGGACACTGGAATATTCGCTGCCAGCTCTGGTGTCGTGCCGCCCCCCATTACTGAAGAGGAAACCTGAGCACCAGAGCTTTGTTCTGCACCCAACGCTGGGCCAGCAACATTATCTGGCGCTATTGACGCCTTAAAAACGCCACCAAAAACGCCACCGCTACTACGACAAGCAGGGACATCAGCCTCCATTATTACGCCATCATTAATCTCCCCGCTTTCCTGCACCGGACCCACTTCAGGGCCCGGGCTAGGCTGGATCACGGGGCTTGTGCAGCGAGCTGACCCTGCGGCCAGCTGGGGTAGCACTGGGTGGGGAACAAACTTAAAACTGACCTCCTCCACGATTTTTCCAGCCTTTCTTGATTTTAGTCGCCGCCGGGCTTTCCGCTTTGCTGCGCGCTTGGCATTAACATTCTCCTCTGGACCCAAGTCCGCGCCAAAAGAAAAATGCTGCAGGCTCACCGGAGACTGGAGCTGCCGTATTTCCGCCATCAGCCTCCCACCTGAATTGCTGCTGCTGATGTCCTGGTCACAGGTGTCCCCCTCACCGGCTGAGCTGGAGTCCATGGGTAAAGCCACTTGCTCTGCAGGCAGCTCGCTGCACGTACTCCACTGACCAGACGCACCCGGACACATTTCCTCCTCCTCACCCTCATCATCCGTCTGCTTTCCAGGGTCACAGACACCCTTCATTGCCCGGAACCGATCATCATTAAGGAGTTTCTCCTTGAAAGGTCCACTATTCTCCAAAATAAACGTGCGCTTTTCTTTCAGGGCATCCACCTCAGATTTGAGATCCCTGATAGTCGCCATTACTACCAACCTCTTTGCTCCAGAAGTGACGTGCGACCGAACCCGGGCTGCTTTCAGCTCCTCCTGGAGCTTCCGAATGGCCTTCCCGGCGTCCTCATACCCACGGAGGCACTCCGCAACACGGGAGCTAAAGGTGGTTGTTGACTCCGTGGCACGTAGTTCACCCCAATCTGCCTCCACACCATCATGCATGCTCTGCTGCACATCTCCAGGGGCGATCCTGCTGGCTGCAACGCCAGGAACCTTGCGGCTTTCCTGGCTTTCTGTCCTGGTTTCAGGCGGGGGCAGGATCGGGGCCACATCGCTGTGACCCCGACTAGATCTTCTCACCCCCACAACTTCGGCCGGTTGCTGAACGCTCCCGCTACCCGCCGGCCTAGACCGGGTAACAGGAGGCTGAGAAGCACTTGGCTGGGAAGAACTTCCTCTCATCCCAAGCAGCAAACTCTCTCCCTGGAGAGGAAAGAGCCGACACCCGGAAAGAGCTTCCTCCAACACACAGACAGCACACACCCGCTCCTCCTGTCCTGTATACTGGGTGTAATTCTCAGTGTCTGTATTATTCTGTATATATATATACACTGCACAGTACCACTTCTCCTGACCTGTATACTGGGTGTAATTCTCAGTATCTGTATTATTCTGTATATATGGACACTGCACAGTACCACTTCTCCTGTCCTGTATACTGGGTGTAATTCTCAGTATCTGTATTAATCTGTATATATTGACACTGCACAGTATCACTTCTCCTGCCCTGTATACTGGGTGTAATTATCAGTATCTGTATTATGCTGTATATATATATATATATATATATATATATATATATATATATATATATATATATATATACTGCACATTACCACTTCTCCTGTCCTGTATACTGGGTGTAATTCTCAGTATCTGTATTATTCTGTATATAGGGACACTGCACAGTACCACTTCGTATACTGGGTGTAATTCTCAGTTCTTGCTGCACTTTAGACTTTTTTTTACCTACAGCTCTTTTCATACTGCGCTTTCTGGTCCATAAATAAAATGCCAAAACTACAGTGAAGACTGACACAGTGCAATAGAAGAGAGGGAGACGGAGGTGTTCACTTCAAGATAAAACTGCAGATTTCTTTTCTTTTCAGGGTGTATATGAAGCTGGGTGACGTGGGCTCTGTAATGGCTGCCACCAGTGGTTGTCACTCATCATCCATTTCCCATGTAGGAGACTTTGATAAGAGCTTTGAACGTATTGATACATTTCAATACATTTTAGACTCTCTTTTAACCCTTTAATGACCTGTCTGAAGAATCAAATACTTTTATACAAGTTTTTGTGAATAGTTGTTTTTTTTAAAGCCGCAAATAAGCAAAGTGCTATCTAATGGAACGGCCTCTGCTCCGCTGCATACACCTATAATTACTATTGCACTTTCCGCAATAATCTTCCCATTCCACAGGTGCTGCCATGGAATCCTTGTGTTTCCATAGCAACCAACATCCATTGTGTCTCCCCCTTACAGCCCCCTATAGTTTAGAGCAATGAACTGACCGCTCTCATCCATCACAGCAATTAACTCCTTCCACGCTGCCTAGAATTATATTACAAAGATGCAACATATGTCACTTAAAGGGAGACTCCATTTTTTTAAATGAGAACTTTGCTGGGGGTCCTCGGAATGAAAGAGCCCCATGGAACGTGGTGCTTTGGTGAAATTCAGAAATTTCCATATGTCAAAGTCTCCGGCACCTTGAAAGCCTCATTGATTTCAGTAGCACTGTGTCAGGCGTGTGCTGTAAAGCTCCAGGGAAATCATCGATGCCTCTTTTGATCAATGGTGCATGGAGTCCTATAAATCTCGGGCCAATACCAAAGAGGTTCCAAAGTGTGTTTATGTAAAGAAGTCCATGTCTTCCATAGTTTGGAGCTGTTTCCGATGTGGCTCTTAAATTTATCTAATGGGTAGACGAACCTCTAATAGCTTAACGTGATATGAAAGGGCAGATAAAATAGTAGCAAAAAGAATTGTCAAAAAGTAAATTATTCCTTTAAATTTATAAAAAGTTCATGAACAAAATGTAAAGCTTTCTAGAGTAATTTAAAGGGATTTTCCACTTTAGACAACTCTCATCCATGCGCCCTACTAGGTTTTAAGGAAGTAATAGAGGGCAGCCCCCTACTAGTTCTACCAATAGGGACCACATCTATTAGTCAGAGCAGGATGCTGCTACAAAGAGAGACTCTCATGCCTTAAAGGGCATATGAAACGGAGTTGTCATAGACAATGTCTTTAAGGGGTGCTTCAGTGTATTCAAAATGAACAATAAAAGATCTTTGTAAAATGTATCCATTTTGTGTTTACAGCTCCTATTTAGACCTTGGTGTCTCTATGGTAACAGACTACAAACAAACCCTTTGAAAGTCAGATCCGGCAGCCACCGGTTCCTCCACTCCCTCTGCCCCTCTTCTTGACAACGTTCAGACACTGGAACACTAGACTGTTAGATGACAATGCACAGGGTTTGTATGTAGTTTCTAAATATGGAGACACATGAAGCTCTGCTGGATCTGGTCATAATGCAGATCTTGTTGGGAACGTCAATGTTCGTGAAAACCTCGGTAACAGTGATCATAATATAGTTACATTTTACCTATACTGTAAAAAACAAACGCAGGCTGGGAGGGCAAAAACACTTAATTTTAAGAAAGCCAATTTCCCCAGCATGAGGGCTGCAATTCAGGATATAGACTGGGAAGAACTAATGTCAAATAATGGAACAAATGATAAATGGGAGATTTTCAAATCTACTTTGTGTAATTATAGTGCAAAATGTATTCCTACAGGTAACAAGTATAAACAACTAAAATTAAACCCCACATGGCTTACACCTTCTGTAAAAAGGGGCAATACATGACAAAAAAAGGGCATTTAAAAAATACAAATCTGAGGGTACAGCTGTAGCCTTTGTAAAATATAAAGAGCTTAATAAAATCTGTAAAAATGTAATAAAATCAGCAAAAATACAAAATAAAAGGCAGGTGGCCAAGGATAGTAAAACAAATCCCCAAAATTCTTCAAGTATATAAATGCAAAAAAGCCAATGTCTGAACATGTAGGACCTCTAAAGAAGGCAGAGTTACTAAATGGGTTCTTTAGCTCTGTATATACAACAGAAGAAAGAGAAGCTGATGTAGCCGGTGCCAGTGCTGAGGAGCTGATGTAGCTGGTGCCAGTGCTGAGGAGCTTATGTAGCCGGTGCCAGTGCTGAGGAGCTGATGTAGCCGGTGCCAGTGCTGAGGAGCTGATGTCACCAGTGCCAGTGCTGAGGAGATGATGTAGCCGGTGCCAGTTCTGAGGAGGTGATATAGTCGGTGCCAGTGTTGAGGAGCTGATGTAGCCGTGCCAGTGTTGAGGAGCTGATGTAGCCGATGCTAGTGCTGAGGGGCTGATGTAGCCGGTGCCAGTGCTGAGGAGCTGATGTAGCCGGTGCCAGTGTTGAGGAGCTGATGTAGCCGGTGTCCGTGCTGAGGAGCTGATGTAGCCGGTGCCAGTGCTGAGAAGCTAACGTAGCCAGTGCCAGTGCTGAGGAGTTGATGTAGCCGGTGCCAGTGTTGAGGAGCTGATGTAGCCAGTGCCAGTGTTGAGGAGCTGTTGTAGCCGGTGCCAGTGCTGAGGAGCTGATGTAGCCGGTGCCAGTGTTGAGGAGCTAATGTAGCCGATGCCAGTGTTGAGGAGCTGATGTAGCCGATGCCAGTGCTGAGGAGCTGATGTAGCCGGTGCCAGTTCTGAGGTGGTGATGTAGCTTGTTCCAGTGCTGAGGAGCTGATATAGCTGGTGTCAGTGCTGTTAATATATCAGTTGATATACTGAATTGGCTGAATGTAGATATGGTCCAAGCTATGTTAAATAAAATAAATGTACACTAGGCCCCTGGGACCAGATGGGTTACACCTATTTTCAAAAAGGGCTCTAGGTCTTCCCCGGGTAATTATAGACCAGTAAGCTTAACATCCATTGTGGGGAAAATGTTTGAGGGGCTATTGAGGGACTATATACGGAATTATTTGACAAAAAATAGTATTATAAGTGACAGCCAGCACGGATTTACTAAGGACAGAAGCTGTCAAACCAACCTGATTTGTTTTTATGAAGCGGTGAGCAGAACCCTAGACAGAGGGACCGCTGTGGATATAGTGTTTATATGAGAGGTGAGGAGAAGCCAAGACAGAGGGGCCGCAGTGGATATAGTGATTATATGAGAGGTCAGGAGAAGCCTAGACAGATGGGCCACTGTGGATATAGTGATAATATGAAAGGTGAGCAGAACCCTAGACAGAGGGGCCGCTGTGTAGATAGTGTTTATATGAGAGGTGAGCAGAAGCCTAGAAAGAGGGGCCGCTGTGGATATAGTGTTTATATGAGAGGTGAGGAGAAGCCTAGACAGAGGGGCCGCTGTGGATATAGTGATTATATGAGAGGTGTGGAGAAGCCTAGACAGAGGGGCCGCTGTGGATATAGTGTTTATATGTGGGGTGAGCAGAAGTCTAGACAGAGGGACCGCTGTGGATATAGTGTTTACATGGGAGGTGAGTAGAAGCCTAGACAGAGGGGCCGCTGTGTATATAGTAATTATATGAGTGGTGAGCAGAAGCCTAGACAGAGCGGCCGCTGTGGCTATATAATGATTATATGAGAGGTGAGGAGAAGCCTGGACAGAGGGGCCGCTGTGGATACAGTGATTATATGAGAGGTGAGGAGAAGCCTAGACAGATGGGCCGCTGTGGATATAGTGATTATATGAGAGGTAAGGAGAAGCCTAGACAGATGGGCCGCTGTGTATATAATGTTTATATGAGAGGTGAGGAGAAGCCTAGACAGAGGGGCCGCTGTGGATATAGTTATTATATGAGAGGTGAGGAGAAGCCTAGACAGAGGGGCCGCTGTGGATATAGTGTTTATATGAGAGGTGAGGAGAAGCATAGACAGAGGGGCCGCTGTGGATATAGTGTTTATATGAGAGGTGAGGAGAAGTCTAGACAGAGGGGCCGCTGTGGATATAGTGTTTATATGAGAGGTGAGGAGAAGCCTAGACAGAGGGGCCGCTGTGGATATAGTGTTTATATGAGAGGTGAGGAGAAGTCTAGACAGATAGGCCGCTGTGGATATAGTGTTTATATGAGAGGTGAGCAGAAGCCTAGACAGAGGGGCCGCTGTGGATATAGTGTTTATATGAGAGGTGAGGAGAAGCCTAGACAGAGGGGCCGCTGTGGATATAGTGATTATATGAGAGGTGAGGAGAAGCCTAGACAGAGGGGCCGCTGTGGATATAGTGTTTATATGTGGGGTGAGCAGAAGTCTAGACAGAGGGACCGCTGTGGATATAGTGTTTATATGGGAGGTGAGTAGAAGCCTAGACAGAGGGGCCGCTGTGTATATAGTAATTATATGAGTGGTGAGCAGAAGCCTAGACAGAGCGGCCGCTGTGGCTATATAATGATTATATGAGAGGTGAGGAGAAGCCTGGACAGAGGGGCCGCTGTGGATACAGTGATTATATGAGAGGTGAGGAGAAGCCTGGACAGATGGGCTGCTGTGGATATAGTGATTATATGAGAGGTAAGGAGAAGCCTAGACAGATGGGCCGCTGTGGATATAGTTATTATATGAGAGGTAAGTAGAAGCCTAGACAGAGGGGCCGCTGTGGTTATAGTGTTTATATGAGAGGTGAGGAGAAGCCTAGACAGAGGGGCCACTGTGGATATAGTTATTATATGAGAGGTGAGGAGAAGCCTAGACAGAGGGGCCACTGTGGATATAGTTATTATATGAGAGGTGAGGAGAAGCCTAGACAGAGGGGCCGCTGTGGATATAGTGATTATATGAGAGGTGAGGAGAAGCCTAGACAGATGGGCCGCTGTGGATATAGTGATTATATGAGAGGTGAGGAGAAGTCTAGACAGAGGGGCCGCTGTGTATATAATGTTTATATGAGAGGTGAGGAGAAGCCTAGACAGAGGGGCCGCTGTGGATATAGTGTTTATATGAGAGGTGAGGAAAAGTCTGGACAGAGAGGTCGCTGTGGATATAATCTTTATATGAGAAGTGAGGAGAAGCCTAGACAGAGGGGCCACTGTGGATATAGTGATTATATGAGAGGTGAGGAGCAGCCTAGACAGAGGGGCCACTGTGGATATAGTGAATATATGAGGGGTGAGGAGAAGCCTAGACAGAGGGGCCGCTGTGGATATAGTGATTATATGAGAAGTGAGGAGAAGCCTAGACAGAGGGGCCGCTGTGGATATAGTGTTTTTGGATTTTGTAAAGGCATTTGAGACTGTCCCTCATAGACGTCTAATGGGTAAATTAAGGACTATAGGTTTAGAAAGTAGAGTTTGTATTTGGATTGAGAATTGGCTCAAGGACCGTATCCAGAGAGTTGTGGTCAATGATTCCTACTCTGAATGGTCCCCGGTTATAAGTGGTGACCCTAGGGTTCCGTGCTGGGACCACTATTATTCACCATATTTATTAATGACATAGAGGATGGGAGTGGTAGTGCTGGTTCTGTACAGATGACACAAGCTGTGTAGTATAGTTCAGTCTATGGAAGATGTTCATAAATTACAAGCTGATTTGAACACACTAAGGCCGGATTCACACGAGCGTGTTCGGTCCGTGATATATACGGTCCGTATGTCGGCCGCATTTCCCGGACCGAACACACTGCAGGGAGCCGGCCTCTTAGCATCATAGTTATGTATGACGCAGGTGTTGCTGCTTCCCCGCGGAACTGCTGTCCCGTACTGAAAACATGATTACAGTACAGGACAGCTGTCCTGGAGCGAGGCAGCGACACCTGGTGTCATAGATAAGCATGGTGGTAGGAGCACGGCTCCCTGCAGTGTGTTCGGTCTGGGAAATTCGGCCGACATACGGTCCATATATGACAGACCGAACACGCTCATGTGCGGGAGGCCTCAGTGTTTAGGCATCCACTTGGCAAATGTAGTTTAATGTAGATAAATGTAAAGTTCTGCATCTGGGTACAAACAACCTGCAGCATCATATGTCCTAGGGGGCGCTACACTGGGGGAGTCACTTGTTGAGAAGGATCTGGGTGTAATAATCTGAAGGCATCATATGTCCTAGGGGGAGCTACACTGGGGGTAATAATCTGCAGGCGTCATATGTCCTAGGGGGAGCTACACTGGGGGGGTCACTTGTAGAGAAGGATCTGGGTGCAATAATCTGCAGGCATCATATGTCCTAGGGGGAGCTACACTGGGGGTAATAATCTGCAGGCGTCATATGTCCTAGGGGGAGCTACACTGGGGGGGTCACTTGTAGAGAAGGATCTGGGTGTAATAATCTGCAGGCATCATATGTCCTAGGGGGAGCTACACTGGGGGGGTCACTTGTAGAGAAGGATCTGGGTGTAATAATCTGCAGGCGTCATATGTCCTAGGGGGAGCTACCCTGGGGGAGTCACTTTTTGAGAAGGATGTGGTTGGACTTGTAAATCATAAACTAAATAACAGCACAATGTCAGTCAGCTGCTTCAAAGGCCAGCAAGATATTGTCGTGTATTATAGAGGCCTGGACTCGCGGGACAGGGATATAATATTACAACTTTACAAAGCATTAGTGAGGCCTCATCTAGAATATGCAGTTCAGTTCTGGGCTCCAGTTCATAGAAAGGATGAAAAATACAAAGAAGAGCAACAAAGCTAATTAGGGGCGCGGAGAATCTAAGTTATGAGGAAAGATGAAAATAATTAAACCCATTTAGCCTTGAGAAGAGACGACTAAGGGGGGACATTATTAACTTATATAAATATATGAATGGCACATACAAAAATATGGTGAAATCCTGTTCCATGTAAAACCCCCTCAAAAAACAAGGGGGCACTCCCTCCATCTGGAGAAAAAAAGGTTCAACCTGCAGAGGCGACAAGTCTTCTTTACTGTGAGAACTGTGAATTTATGGAATAGTCACTGCAGGAGCCGTCACAGCAGGGACAGGAGATGCTGCAAAAAAGGCAAAGATCATTTCCTAGAACAAAAAAATATAAGCTCCTATGTGTAGAAATTTTTCCCTTCCCGTTTCCCATCCCTTGGTTGAACTTGATGGACATGTGTCTTTTTTCAACCGTACAAACTATGTAACTATGTAACTATGTAACTATGTAACTATGTAATATATGTAACTATGTAACTATGTAATATATGTAACTATGTAACTATATGTAACTATGTGACTATGTAACATCCAGCGACCGCTGCCAGGACGGTGATGCTGATTTATATTCTGCAAGTTTCTCTGTAATAAAACATGGAAAAGATTTCTGATCACAGAAAAGATTAATTCGGAGGTCGGATTCTATTCATCTCCGTACTGTGCGCGCCAGCAAATCATCTTTATGTTATCAAACCCTTTGAGCGCTGCTGTGAAGCTCAGACTGCAGTGGGAGATGGCTGTGATACAATGAATAGGACCCCAATGACTGGAATTTTGAGCAGTAAACATGTACATGTCCTGTACTGTAGACTGGACTCGACTTCTGATTAAGGGGTTAATTTCAACAATAAATGTAAGGGTCCGAATATCATCATCAGAAAATGGAAATTGCTGCAGAAAATGTTTATACCACTAGGTGGTGACTAGGAGCATTGTACTACAGAGAGGAAACGGTTTGTGCCCTGTGGTGAACTTATTTCCCATGAAGAGCACACCATATGTCAGGAGTGGTACTACATGTAAAACTTTTCAATAGTTTACACACATAACAGCACACCAAGTGGTCAGGATTAGTACTACAGGTAAAATGTATCAATGGTTTTAGCCACATAACAGCACACTATGTGGTCAGACCTGGTATTACAATTAAACATATCTGTAAAGGATCTGCCAGGCACAGCTTCGGGGTTAACTCCCTTAATTAATCAGTCAGCACCTGAATCTACATCCCTGAGACTGACTCCAGCTTCCACCACTCAGGCTGGCAGGCTTAGGAGTGGGAGAGCCTATCGCAGCCTGGCCAGACTCAGCTAGCTCCCACCCTCGGTCTATTTATACCTGCATTTCCTGTTCCTCCTTGCTTGTTATTCTTTTTCGTGTGGTTTCCTGGCCCAGCTACAGCTCCTTCGATTTTGTTCCTGCTCCATACTGACCCTGGCTTACTGACTACTCTTCTGCTCTTCGTTTGGTACCTCGCACACTCCTGGCTTGACTCGGCTCGTTCACCACTCTGGTTGCTCACGGTGTTGCCATGGGCAACTGCCCCTTTCCCTTGCTTGTATTCCCTTGTATGTTTGTCATGTTTGTCGTGCACTTACGGAGTGCAGGGACCGACGCCCAGTTGTACCCCGTCGTCTAGGGCGGGTCGTTGCAAGTAGGCAGGGACAGAGTGGCGGGTAGATTAGGGCTCACTTGTCCGTTTCCCTACCCCCCGGTCATTACAATATCAACAGTTTTATTATACAACAGCGCACCATGTGGTCAGGAATGGTATTACAAGTAAACGTATCAATAGTTCTATTATATAACAGTGCACCATGTGGTCAGAAATGGTATTACAAGTAAATCGGATCTATGATGACACAGAAGGGCAGATTTACTAAGCTGTATAAGTTTTAGACAGTGTAAACTAGGCGGTCAGAAGATGTGTCCAAATTGATCGCAGTGGTGCACACTGTATGATATATTTGGTGCATCTAATTAGACTTCTAGACCCTTTTCTCCTACTTCTACCACCTTTGATTTGGCTTATTTAGTGGCAGAATTTTGTGCCAGACCTATAGTGAATTTTGGTATATTCTAAGCCATGCCCCTTTTCTGGATAGCCCGCCCCTTTTTCTAAACTTGCAAACATCTGTTCTAAAATGCGCCAAATCGTGGCACATTTTTCGACACATTTTCGGAGCAGACAGGTTCATAGATCTGCCCCAGAGTGACCATATTACACCTGGATATGGCTGGACCCATTATTACTTTACAGATGTAACATTGGGGGAGATTTATTAAGACGGGCAATTCATACACCAGTCATAATCTAAAAATGCCTTGGAGTCAATTGCGCCAAAGTGCGTGTCTTTTAATAAATTTGGTGCATTATGGGCTGACTTACAGCCAGGAAATGAAATCCATGCCTGCTATGAGCAGGAATAGATTTGCGCAGCTTTTTGCGCCACTTTCTACTTTTAAATTTTAGAAATTGATCAAAACACTGTTGGTTGCGCCTCCCTCTTCTGAACTCCATCCACTTTTCTCGCCAATTTTGAAGGAGAGAGAAGAGAAGAGTGGCAAATAATAGCGCAAATATGGCGTGCACCATAATTTACCACTTTTCTACGCCAAAATACTTGCGCAAATGAATTGATAAATTCGCCTCATTGTCTTTAGGCAGCCGTCAATAAATGTTGATATATCTCACTAGCGTTGAGTAGTCCGGAGACATTAGTCCCGGCTTTGGGTTGATTATATATGTACTGTATAGATTCCATACCCTGTGACATCTGAGCTCTTCTTTAGGATCTTCTGGTCTCCCTGAGATTATCCTGCACCTCTTTTTGCCACCATTAGACATTGCTCTTGGTACGGTGCGGTTGGCGCGCCAGACATTTGACATTTTATTTCTATGACTAATGTTTTTAATGTTTCTTCCACCGGGTGATACGGCTATTATTCAGTCCGGGAAGTTTTTGGGAAGTAACCGGAGTAAAAAGGAAATGTGCTGTTAGCTGATACTGTGGCTGAAGCCCGGACGACCTGTTCACTGACCGCAGAAGAATATATGAGACCATATGTGATCCTGGAACAGTCGTAGCTCCGCTTTCCTGTACCTGGGGCAAAGATTCGGTTTGTTGCCCTGGCACTAAATCCATATAACCTGGCAAAGGCGGAGTGACTTGTTAGCTCCCCCCCACTGACAATGGCACCTTGGGAACGTGCCACCTAAACTCCACTTAACTAGGACTCCTGAACTATTCCTAGAACTGAAAACTCCTCTAGTGCTGCACCTAATAACTCTGCTGGTTTCCTCACTGCCTAGGCTCGCTGCGCCCTCATTTTATCGTTTTTTTTAGATAAGCACCCACTTTCTTCACTAGCTCTATCTCAGTGTCCCCCTTCATCGTGCTACCCTCACTGGTATGTTCTTACACTAACTTTCCGCTGTCATTGCCTCTAGTGATCGCACCTCTGATCCATTCCCGTGTATACCGGTTCCTTTTTTGCAAGACGTTATCCATCGAATCATACACTTAGGGTACCGAAGTCCAGCGGAGTTCTTTGACCCAAACCTCAGTGGTGGGTAAGGGGGATCTTATAGGTGAATTTTGTCATCCGGTTGGTTCTTTCCCTGGGTATCATTGGAGTCAGATCTTTACAATTTGTTCTGACCTATGGAAATTTGTCATCACCAATACTTGGTTATTTCTGATTAAATTCTGCACATATAAAATCCCTTCTATTGTTGCTGCCCCTTTAATGACCGACATCTTGATAGTGAAATAGGAACATGGGTGGTCTTAGTGTAGAAGTATCAGCTGCTGGGGAGAACTGCCCCCGAGTATCCGCTATGCTGACCAGTCACATGTATTTTATAGGTTTATCTTCACGCTTTCTTGTAAATATAGACATAAACTTTCCATGTAGGGAACATATAGACACATAGAGATTACATGGGGAAGGGTCCATCGACCCTGATACTATGTAATAACACAGGCCATACAGGAATCAATATCCCCTGCCTGTAATATTTCTCTACCTTCTACTGCGTCTATAATTTACTCTGTGGATAGTGGTACCTGCTGGGGGCATCCCATCCCCCACTGTAATGGATGTGTATGCGCGTTCTATATTTGCCTCAACATCGGCACCTCTTATGAATGACTTTATAACTTGTAATTATAACTCTCGCCCGCAAGAATAGACTTTACGGAATTCAGATGGGAAATTTCTGGACAAAATGATGAATTATTTGTAATTTCTAATCGATAAGATATTTCATAATACCCGCATTAACCCCGAAATAATGGGACTGTAGGGGTATAGACCCTCTGATAATGGGCAAGGTATAAGTCCAAGTGCTGACCTGGAAGTATTGTACAGCCAAATGACCTGGTGATCTAGTGGTACATACATTACCCTGTTCCAGATAATTCATTGGTACAAATATGACCATGTCCCTGGTGAGCCAGTAATATGTACACTGCTTAAAGAGGAGCTGTCACTAGGTCATATAAGTTGAACTGATTTTACTGACCTGAATAGCGCTGTGTCCCTGATTCTGGCGCTGTTTTTCTTTTTTTCCTGGACCCCCTCGTTCCAGAGATGTTTATTGGCTCCTTAAATGCTAATTTGCTTCAGTTAGCCAACAGGGCGTGAACTACCCCCAAGCTGCTTTGTGCTGATTGATCAGCATCAGAGGTAGGAAAGCTAGCTCCACCCCATTGGCTAACCACAGCATAAGGAAACCAACACAACAGTGACCATATCTCGGGAACGGAGGGGTCCAGGAAAAGAAAGAAAAACAGCGCTGGAATCAGGGCGACAGCGCTACTCAGGTCAGTAAACTAGTTCTATGACCTAGTGACAGCTCCTATTTTAAACAGGGTAAACTAGTGAGATAAATATTATCTAGTAACTAGTGATCAGTGGTGTATACATTACCTAGTAACTGGTGAACCAGTGGTATATACATTATCTAGTAACTAGTGATCAGTGGTATATAAATTACCTACTAACTGGTGAACCAGTGGTATATACATTATCTAGTAACTAGTGATCAGTGGTATATACATTATCTAGTAACTGGTGAACCAGTGGTATATACAATACCTACTAACTGGTGAACCAGTGGTATATACATTACCTACTAACTGGTGAACCAGTGGTATATACATTACCTAATAACTGGTGAACCAGTGGTATATACATTATCTAGTAACTGGTGAACCAGTGGTATATACATTACCTAGTAACTGGTGAACCAGTGGTATATACATTATCTAGTAACTGATGAACCAGTGGTGTATACATTACCTAGTAACTGGTGAACCAGTGGTATATACATTACCTACTAACTGGTGAACCAGTGGTATATACATTACCTAGTAACTGGTGAACCAGTGGTATATACATTACCTACTAACTGGTGAACCAGTGGTATATACATTATCTAGTAACTGGTGAACCAGTGGTATATACATTACCTAGTAACTGGTGAACCAGTGGTATATACATTATCTAGTAACTGATGAACCAGTGGTATATACATTGTCTAGTAACTGGTGAACCAGTGGTATATACATTATCTAGTAACTGATGAACCAGTGGAATATACATTATCTAGTAACTAGTGATCAGTGGTATATACATTATCTAGTAACTGGTGAACCAGTGGTATATACATTACCTAGTAACTGGTGAACCAGTGGTATATACATTATCTAGTAACTGGTGAACCAGTGGTATATACATTACCTACTAACTGGTGAACCAGTGGTATATACATTATCTAGTAACTGGTGAACCAGTGGAATATACATTATCTAGTAACTAGTGATCAGTGGTATATACGTTATCTAGTAACTGGTGAACCAGTGGTATATACATTACCTAGTAACTGGTGTACCAGTGGTATATACATTACCTAGTAACTGGTGAACCAGTGGTATATACATTATCTAGTAACTGGTGAACCAGTGGTATATACATTACCTACTAACTGGTGAACCAGTGGTATATACATTACCTACTAACTGGTGAACCAGTGGTATATACATTACCTACTAACTGGTGAACCAGTGGTATATACATTACCTAATAACTGGTGAACCAGTGGTATATACATTATCTAGTAACTGATGAACCAGTGGTATATACATTACCTAGTAACTAGTGAACCAGTGGTATATACATTATCTAGTAACTAGTGAACCAGTGGTATATACATTATCTAGTAACTGGTGAACCAGTGGTATATACATTACCTAGTAACTAGTGAACCAGTGGTATATACATTATCTAGTAACTAGTGAACCAGTGGTATATACATTATCTAGTAACTGGTGAACCAGTGGTATATACATTACCTAGTAACTGGTGAACCAGTGGTATATACATTACCTAGTAACTGGTGAACCAGTAGTATATACATTATCTAGTAACTGGTGAACCAGTGGTATATACATTACCTAGTAACTGGTGAACCAGTGGTATATACATTACCTAGTAACTGGTGAACCAGTGGTATATACATTATCTAGTAACTGGTGAACCAGTGGTATATACATTACTTAGTAACTGGTGTACCAGTGGTATATACATTACCTAGTAACTGGTGAACCAGTGGTATATACATTACCCAGTAACTGGTGAACCAGTGGTATATACATTATCTAGTAACTGGGGAACCAGTGGTATATACATTTTTTAGTAACTGATGAACCAGTGTTATATACATTACCTAGTAACTGGTGAACCAGTGGTATATACATTATCTAGTAACTAGTGAACCAGTGGTATATACGTTATCTAGTAACTGGTGAACTAGTGGTCTATACGTTACCTAGTAACTGGTGAACCAGTGGTATATACATTATCTAGTAACTAGTGAACCAGTGGTATATACATTATCTAATAACTAGTGAACCAGTGGTATATACATTATCTAGTAACTGGTGAACCAGTGGCATATACATTATCTAGTAACTGGTGAACCAGTGGTATATACATTATCTAGTAACTGGGGAACCAGTGGTATATACATTATCTAGTAACTGGTGAACCAGTGGTATATACATTATCTAGTAACTGGTGAACCAGTGGTATATACATTATCTAGTAACTGGTGAACCAGTGGTATATACATTATCTAGTAACTGGTGAACCAGTGGTATATACATTATCTAGTAACTGGTGAACCAGTGGTATATACATTATCTAGTAACTGGGGAACCAGTGGTATATACATTACCTAGTAACTAGTGAACCAGTGGTATATACATTATCTAGTAACTGGTGAACCAGTGGTATATACATTATCTAGTAACTGGTGAAACAGTGGTGTATACATTACCTAGTAACTGGTGAACCAGTGGTATATACATTATCTAGTAACTGATGAACCAGTGGTATATACATTATCTAGTAACTGGTGAACCAGTGGTATATACATTATCTAGTAACTGATGAACCAGTGGAATATACATTATCTAGTAACTAGTGATCAGTGGTATATACGTTATCTAGTAACTGGTGAACCAGTGGTATATACATTACCTAGTAACTGGTGAACCAGTGGTATATACATTATCTAGTAACTGGTGAACCAGTGGTATATACATTACCTACTAACTGGTGAACCAGTGGTATATACATTACCTACTAACTGGTGAACCAGTGGTATATACATTACCTACTAACTGGTGAACCAGTGGTATATACATTACCTAATAACTGGTGAACCAGTGGTATATACATTATCTAGTAACTGATGAACCAGTGGTATATACATTACCTAGTAACTAGTGAACCAGTGGTATATACATTATCTAGTAACTAGTGAACCAGTGGTATATACATTATCTAGTAACTGGTGAACCAGTGGTATATACATTACCTAGTAACTGGTGAACCAGTGGTATATACATTACCTAGTAACTAGTGAACCAGTGGTATATACATTATCTAGTAACTAGTGAACCAGTGGTATATACATTATCTAGTAACTGGTGAACCAGTGGTATATACATTACCTAGTAACTGGTGAACCAGTGGTATATACATTACCTAGTAACTGGTGAACCAGTAGTATATACATTATCTAGTAACTGGTGAACCAGTGGTATATACATTACCTAGTAACTGGTGAACCAGTGGTATATACATTACCTAGTAACTGGTGAACCAGTGGTATATACATTATCTAGTAACTGGTGAACCAGTGGTATATACATTACCTACTAACTGGTGAACCAGTGGTATATACATTACCTACTAACTGGTGAACCAGTGGTATATACATTACCTACTAACTGGTGAACCAGTGGTATATACATTACCTAATAACTGGTGAACCAGTGGTATATACATTATCTAGTAACTGATGAACCAGTGGTATATACATTACCTAGTAACTAGTGAACCAGTGGTATATACATTATCTAGTAACTAGTGAACCAGTGGTATATACATTATCTAGTAACTGGTGAACCAGTGGTATATACATTACCTAGTAACTGGTGAACCAGTGGTATATACATTACCTAGTAACTAGTGAACCAGTGGTATATACATTATCTAGTAACTAGTGAACCAGTGGTATATACATTATCTAGTAACTGGTGAACCAGTGGTATATACATTACCTAGTAACTGGTGAACCAGTGGTATATACATTACCTAGTAACTGGTGAACCAGTAGTATATACATTATCTAGTAACTGGTGAACCAGTGGTATATACATTACCTAGTAACTGGTGAACCAGTGGTATATACATTACCTAGTAACTGGTGAACCAGTGGTATATACATTATCTAGTAACTGGTGAACCAGTGGTATATACATTACTTAGTAACTGGTGTACCAGTGGTATATACATTACCTAGTAACTGGTGAACCAGTGGTATATACATTACCCAGTAACTGGTGAACCAGTGGTATATACATTATCTAGTAACTGGGGAACCAGTGGTATATACATTTTTTAGTAACTGATGAACCAGTGTTATATACATTACCTAGTAACTGGTGAACCAGTGGTATATACATTATCTAGTAACTAGTGAACCAGTGGTATATACGTTATCTAGTAACTGGTGAACTAGTGGTCTATACGTTACCTAGTAACTGGTGAACCAGTGGTATATACATTATCTAGTAACTAGTGAACCAGTGGTATATACATTATCTAATAACTAGTGAACCAGTGGTATATACATTATCTAGTAACTGGTGAACCAGTGGCATATACATTATCTAGTAACTGGTGAACCAGTGGTATATACATTATCTAGTAACTGGGGAACCAGTGGTATATACATTATCTAGTAACTGGTGAACCAGTGGTATATACATTATCTAGTAACTGGTGAACCAGTGGTATATACATTATCTAGTAACTGGTGAACCAGTGGTATATACATTATCTAGTAACTGGTGAACCAGTGGTATATACATTATCTAGTAACTGGTGAACCAGTGGTATATACATTATCTAGTAACTGGGGAACCAGTGGTATATACATTACCTAGTAACTAGTGAACCAGTGGTATATACATTATCTAGTAACTGGTGAACCAGTGGTATATACATTATCTAGTAACTGGTGAAACAGTGGTGTATACATTACCTAGTAACTGGTGAACCAGTGGTATATACATTATCTAGTAACTGATGAACCAGTGGTATATACATTATCTAGTAACTGGTGAACCAGTGGTATATACATTATCTAGTAACTGATGAACCAGTGGAATATACATTATCTAGTAACTAGTGATCAGTGGTATATACGTTATCTAGTAACTGGTGAACCAGTGGTATATACATTACCTAGTAACTGGTGAACCAGTGGTATATACATTATCTAGTAACTGGTGAACCAGTGGTATATACATTACCTACTAACTGGTGAACCAGTGGTATATACATTATCTAGTAACTGGTGAACCAGTGGTATATACATTACCTACTAACTGGTGAACCAGTGGTATATACATTACCTACTAACTGGTGAACCAGTGGTATATACATTACCTAATAACTGGTGAACCAGTGGTATATACATTATCTAGTAACTGATGAACCAGTGGTATATACATTACCTAGTAACTAGTGAACCAGTGGTATATACATTATCTAGTAACTAGTGAACCAGTGGTATATACATTATCTAGTAACTGGTGAACCAGTGGTATATACATTACCTAGTAACTGGTGAACCAGTGGTATATACATTACCTAGTAACTAGTGAACCAGTGGTATATACATTATCTAGTAACTAGTGAACCAGTGGTATATACATTATCTAGTAACTGGTGAACCAGTGGTATATACATTACCTAGTAACTGGTGAACCAGTGGTATATACATTACCTAGTAACTGGTGAACCAGTAGTATATACATTATCTAGTAACTGGTGAACCAGTGGTATATACATTACCTAGTAACTGGTGAACCAGTGGTATATACATTACCTAGTAACTGGTGAACCAGTGGTATATACATTACCTACTAACTGGTGAACCAGTGGTATATACATTACCTACTAACTGGTGAACCAGTGGTATATACATTACCTACTAACTGGTGAACCAGTGGTATATACATTACCTAATAACTGGTGAACCAGTGGTATATACATTATCTAGTAACTGATGAACCAGTGGTATATACATTACCTAGTAACTAGTGAACCAGTGGTATATACATTATCTAGTAACTAGTGAACCAGTGGTATATACATTATCTAGTAACTGGTGAACCAGTGGTATATACATTACCTAGTAACTGGTGAACCAGTGGTATATACATTACCTAGTAACTAGTGAACCAGTGGTATATACATTATCTAGTAACTGGTGAACCAGTGGCATATACATTATCTAGTAACTGGTGAACCAGTGGTATATACATTACCTAGTAACTGGTGAACCAGTAGTATATACATTATCTAGTAACTGGTGAACCAGTGGTATATACATTACCTAGTAACTGGTGAACCAGTGGTATATACATTACCTAGTAACTGGTGAACCAGTGGTATATACATTATCTAGTAACTGGTGAACCAGTGGTATATACATTACTTAGTAACTGGTGGTACCAGTGGTATATACATTACCTAGTAACTGGTGAACCAGTGGTATATACATTACCCAGTAACTGGTGAACCAGTGGTATATACATTATCTAGTAACTGGGGAACCAGTGGTATATACATTTTTTAGTAACTGATGAACCAGTGTTATATACATTACCTAGTAACTGGTGAACCAGTGGTATATACATTATCTAGTAACTAGTGAACCAGTGGTATATACGTTATCTAGTAACTGTGAACTAGTGGTCTATACGTTACCTAGTAACTGGTGAACCAGTGGTATATACATTATCTAGTAACTAGTGAACCAGTGGTATATACATTATCTAATAACTAGTGAACCAGTGGTATATACATTATCTAGTAACTGGTGAACCAGTGGCATATACATTATCTAGTAACTGGTGAACCAGTGGTATATACATTATCTAGTAACTGGGGAACCAGTGGTATATACATTATCTAGTAACTGGTGAACCAGTGGTATATACATTATCTAGTAACTGGTGAACCAGTGGTATATACATTATCTAGTAACTGGTGAACCAGTGGTATATACATTATCTAGTAACTGGTGAACCCAGTGGTATATACATTATCTAGTAACTGGTGAACCAGTGGTATATACATTATCTAGTAACTGGGGAACCAGTGGTATATACATTACCTAGTAACTAGTGAACCAGTGGTATATACATTATCTAGTAACTGGTGAACCAGTGGTATATACATTATCTAGTAACTGGTGAAACAGTGGTGTATACATTACCTAGTAACTGGTGAACCAGTGGTATATACATTATCTAGTAACTGATGAACCAGTGGTATATACATTATCTAGTAACTGGTGAACCAGTGGTATATACATTATCTAGTAACTGATGAACCAGTGGAATATACATTATCTAGTAACTAGTGATCAGTGGTATATACGTTATCTAGTAACTAGTGAACCAGTGGTATATACATTAACTAGTAACTGGTGAACCAGTGGTATATACATTACCTAGTAACTGGTGAACCAGTGGTATATACATTACCTAGTAACTAGTGAACCAGTGGTATATACATTATCTAGTAACTAGTGAACCAGTGGTATATACATTATCTAGTAACTGGTGAACCAGTGGTATATACATTACCTAGTACTGGTGAACCAGTGGTATATACATTACCTAGTAACTGGTGAACCAGTAGTATATACATTATCTAGTACTGGTGAACCAGTGGTATATACATTACCTAGTAACTGGTGAACCAGTGGTATATACATTATCTAGTAACTGGTGAACCAGTGGTATATACGTTATCTAGTAACTGGTGAACTAGTGGTCTATACGTTACCTAGTAACTGGTGAACCAGTGGTATATACATTATCTAGTAACTGGTGAACCAGTGGTATATACATTATCTAGTAACTGGTGAACCAGTGGTATATACATTATCTAGTAACTGGTGAACCAGTGGTATATACATTACCTAGTAACTGGTGAACCAGTGGTATATACATTACCTAGTAACTGGTGAACCAGTGGTATATACATTACCTAGTAACTGGTGAACCAGTGGTATATACATTATCTAGTAACTGGTGAACCAGTGGTATATACGTTATCTAGTAACTGGGGAACCAGTGGTATATACATTACCTAGTAACTGGTGAACCAGTGGTGTATACATTACCTAGTAACTGGTGAACCAGTGGTATATACATTACCTACTAACTGGTGAACCAGTGGTATATACATTATCTAGTAACTAGTGAACCAGTGGTATATACATTATCTAGTAACTATTGAACCAGTGGTATATACATTATCTAGTAACTGGTGAACCAGTGGTATATACATTATCTAGTAACTGGTGAACCAGTGGTATATACATTATCTAGTAACTGGTGAACAGTGGTATATACATTACCTAGTAACTGGTGAACCAGTGGTATATACATTATCTAGTAACTGGTGAACCAGTGGTATATACGTTATCTAGTAACTGGGGAACCAGTGGTATATACATTACCTAGTAACTGGTGAACCAGTGGTGTATACATTACCTAGTAACTGGTGAACCAGTGGTATATACATTACCTACTAACTGGTGAACCAGTGGTATATACATTATCTAGTAACTATTGAACCAGTGGTATATACATTATCTAGTAACTGGTGAACCAGTGGTATATACATTATCTAGTAACTGGTGAACAGTGGTATATACATTATCTAGTAACTGGTGAACCAGTGGTATATACATTATCTAGTAACTGGTGAACCAGTGGTATATACATTACCTAGTACTGGTGAACCAGTGGTATATACATTACCTAGTAACTGGTGAACCAGTGGTATATACATTACCTAGTAACTGGTGAACCAGTGGTATATACATTATCTAGTAACTGGTGAACCAGTGGTATATACGTTATCTAGTAACTGGGGAACCAGTGGTATATACATTACCTAGTAACTGGTGAACCAGTGGTGTATACATTACCTAGTAACTGGTGAACCAGTGGTATATACATTACCTACTAACTGGTGAACCAGTGGTATATACATTATCTAGTAACTAGTGAACCAGTGGTATATACATTATCTAGTAACTATTGAACCAGTGGTATATACATTATCTAGTAACTGGTGAACCAGTGGTATATACATTATCTAGTAACTGGTGAACCAGTGGTATATACATTATCTAGTAACTGGTGAACCAGTGGTATATACAATACCTAGTAAATGGTGAACCAGTGGTATATACATTATCTATTAACTGGTGAACCAGTGGTATATACATTACCTAGTAACTGGTGTACCAGTGGTATATACATTACCTAGTAACTGGTGAACCAGTGGTATATACATTATCTAGTAACTGGTGAACCAGTGGTATGTACATTATCTAGTAACTGGTGAACCAGTGGCATATACATTATCTAGTAACTAGTGAACCAGTGGCATATACATTATCTAGTAACTGGTGAACCAGTGGTATATACATTACCTAGTAAACTGGTGTACCAGTGGTATATACATTACCTAGTAACTGGTGAACCAGTGGTATATACATTACCTAGTAACTGGTGAACCAGTGGTATATACATTATCTAGTAACTGGTGAACCAGTGGTATATACATTATCTAGTAACTGGTGAACCAGTGGTATATACATTATCTAGTAACTGGTGAACCAGTGGTATATACAATACCTAGTAACTGGTGAACCAGTGGTATATACATTACCTAGTAACTGGTGAACCAGTGGTATATACATTATCTAGTAACTGGTGAACCAGTGGCATATACATTATCTAGTAACTGGTGAACCAGTGGTATATACATTATCTAGTACCTGGTGAACCAGTGGCATATACATTATCTAGTAACTGGTGAACCAGTGGTATATACATTATCTAGTAACTGGTGAACCAGTGGTATATACATTACCTAGTAACTGGTGAACCAGTGGTATATACATGACCTAGTAACTAGTGATCAGTGGTATATACGTTACCTAGTAACTGGTGAACCAGTGGTATATACATTACCTAGTAACTAGTGATCAGTGGTATATACATTACCTAGTAACTGGTGAACCAGTGGTATATACATTATCTAGTAACTGGTGAACCAGTGGTATATACGTTATCTAGTAACTGGTGAACCAGTGGTATATACATTATCTAGTAACTGATGAACCAGTGGTGTATACATTATCTAGTAACTGGTGAACCAGTGGTATATACATTACCTAATAACTGGTGAACCAGTGGTATATACATTACCTAATAACTGGTGAACCAGTGGTATATACATTATCTAGTAACTGGTGAACTAGTGGTCTATACGTTACCTAGTAACTGGTGAACCAGTGGTATATACATTACCTAGTAACTGGTGAACCAGTGGTATATACATTATCTAGTAACTGGTGAACCAGTGGTATATACATTACCTAGTAACTGGTGAACCAGTGGTATATACATTACCTAGTAACTGGTGAACCAGTGGTATATACATTATCTAGTAACTAGTGATCAGTGGTATATACATTACCCAGTCTTCGTTGATGTCATGAGTAGCTTGGTGCCCAGTCTCCAGACACCTAGTGGCATATTGCCCGGTCTTAGGTGGTGGGGGGGGGGGGGGTATATCAATGCCGCAGTTTATTACCATCCATGAATTATTGGATATCATTGTGATATTTAGCATCTGGTCGGACGAGCGTAGAAGAAACTGTGGCAAAATAAAACTGAAATTCATCTCTCAGTCGGCACTAGAAGCGTTGGCACCAGGAGGTGGCAGGACATGTAATCAGCGCTGGCACAGAACTTGTATCACATCACATGACTGATTCCTCCACGAGCCGTGTATGATGGGCAGCTCTCCACTCACCCGCTGATTCTTCACACTGCGGCGGGAAAGGTGAAAATTTGTCCCAGTTTGCTCTCTGTTGGCAGCCGACGCAGGAAAAATGGGATTAAGCATTACACATTCTGCAAAAACCAAATACATGATCTCAATAAAACTTCACCAACATAACATGGTTTGAAAATGAGATAATCGAGCTGTTGTCTCTGACTGTCCAAATTACCTGCCTGGCGGGCACCACAGCGGGCACCATCCCTGGTATATCCTACAGGAGCCCTGTGCCTGATTGACTGGAGGAGCCTTGTTATATTTCATCTGATGGAGACAAAATGTAACGGAATGAGCTTAACCGGACGTCAGAGGGTTAAATGTGAGCAGAATAAGAGATCAGATATTCTACTCTCATCATTTCTGTATCTGCCAAAGAGGTGGCAATACCAATAACAAAATATATTTACCTTTATACAGTGATATGGAGCATGCGGGTATAACCTGGGTATCATCTGTATATAATTATATATGTACAGCTGGTATAAGTTATACATCTTCTTGTATATAGTGATATGGAGCATGCTGGTATAACCTGGGCATCTTCTGTATATAATTATATATGTACAGCTGGTATAAGTTATACATCTTCTTGTATATAGTGATATGGAGCATGCTGGTATAACCTGGGTATCTTCTGTATATAATTATATATGTACAGCGGGTATAAGTTATACATCTTCCTGTATATAGTGATATGGAGCATGCTGGTATAACCTGGGTATCTCCTGTATATAATTATATATGTACAGCTGGTATAAGTTATACATCTTCCTGTATATAGTGATATGGAGCATGCTGGTATAACCTGGGTATCTTCTGTATATAATTATATATGTACAGCTGGTATATGTTATACATCTTCTTGTATATAGTGATATGGGGCATGCTGGTATAGCCTGGGTATCTTCTGTATATAATTATATATGTACAGCTGGTATAAGTTATACATCTTCTTGTATATAGTGATATGGAGCATGCTGGTATAACCTGGGTATCTTCTGTATATAATTATATATGTACAGCTGGTATAAGTTATACATCTTCTGTATATAGTGATATGGAGCATGCTGGTATAACCTGGGTATCTTCTGTATATAATTATATATGTACAGCTGGTATAAGTTATACATATTCCTGTATATAGTGATATGGAGCATGCTGGTATAACCTGGGTATCTTCTGTATATAATTATATATGTACAGCTGGTATAAGTTATACATCTTCTTGTATATAGTGGTATGGAGCATGCTGGTATAACCTGGGTATCTTCTGTATGTTATTATATATGTACAGCTGGTATAAGTTACACATCTTCTTGTATATAGTGATATGGAGCATGCTGGTATAACCCGGGTGTCTTCTGTATATAATTATATATGTACAGCTGGTATAAGTTATACATCTTCTTGTATATAGTGGTATGGAGCATGCTGGTATAACCTGGGTATCTTCTGTATATAATTATACATGTACAGCTGGTATAAGTTATACATCTTCTTGTATATAGTGATATGGAGGATGCTGGTATAACCTGGGTATCTTCTGTATATAATTATATATGTACAGCTGGTATAAGTTATACATCTTCTTGTATATAGTGATATGGAGCATGCTGGTATAACCTGGGTATCTTCTGTATATAATTATATATGTACAGCTGGTATAAGTTATATATCTTCTTGTATATAGTGATATGGAACATGCTGGTATAACCTGGGTATCCTCTGTATATAATTATATATGTACAGCTGGTATAAGTTATACATCTTCTTGTATATAGTGATATGGAGCATGCTGGTATAACCCGGGTATCTTCTGTATATAATTATATATGTACAGCTGGTATAAGTTATACATCTTCTTGTATATTGTGATATGGAGCATGCTGGTATAACCTGGGTATCTTCTGTATATAATTATACATGTACAGCTGGTATAAGTTATACATCTTCTTGTATATAGTGATATGGAGGATGCTGGTATAACCTGGGTATCTTCTGTATATAATTATATATGTACAGCTGGTATAAGTTATACATCTTCTTGTATATAGTGATATGGAGCATGCTGGTATAACCTGGATATCTTCTGTATATAATTATATATGTACAGCTGGTATAAGTTATATATCTTCTTGTATATAGTGATATGGAACATGCTGGTATAACCTGGGTATCTTCTGTATGTAATTATATATGTACAGCCGGTATAAGTTATACATCTTCTTGTATACAGTGATATGGAGCATGCTGGTATAATCTGGGTATTGTCTGTATATAATTATATATGTACAGCTGGTATAAGTTATACATCTTCTTGTATATAGTGATATGGAGCATGCTGGTATAACCTGGGTAACTTCTGTATATAATTATATATGTACAGCTGGTATAAGTTATACATCTTCTTGTATATAGTGATATGGAGCATGCTGATATAACCTGGGTATCTTCTGTATATAATTATATATGTACAGCTGGTATAAGTTATACATCTTCTTGTATATAGTGATATGGAGGATGCTGGTATAACCTGGGTATCTTCTGTGTATAATTATATATGTACAGTTGGTATAAGTTATACATCTTCTTGTATATAGTGATATGGGACATGCTGGTATAACCTGGGTATCTTCTGTATGTTATTATATATGTACAGCTGGTATAAGTTACACATCTTCTTGTATATAGTGATATGGAGCATGCTGGTATAACCCGGGTATCTTCTGTATATAATTATATATGTACAGCTGGTATAAGTTATACATCTTCTTGTATATTGTGATATGGAGCATGCTGGTATAACCTGGGTATCTTCTGTATATAATTATACATGTACAGCTGGTATAAGTTATACATCTTCTTGTATATAGTGATATGGAGGATGCTGGTATAACCTGGGTATCTTCTGTATATAATTATATATGTACAGCTGGTATAAGTTATACATCTTCTTGTATATAGTGATATGGGACATGCTGGTATAACCTGGGTATCTTCTGTATATAATTATATATGTACAGTTGGTATAAGTTATACATCTTCTTGTATATAGTGATATGGGACATGCTGGTATAACCTGGGTATCTTCTGTATATAATTATATATGTACAGCTGGTATAAGCTATACATCTTCCTGTATATAGTGATATGGAGCATGCTGGTATAACCTGGGTATCTTCTGTATATAATTATATATGTACAGCTGGTATAAGCTATACATCTTCCTGTATATAGTGATATGGAGCATGCTGGTATAACCTGGGTATCTTCTGTATATAATTATATATGTACAGCTGGTATAAGTTATACATCTTCTTGTATATAGTGATATGGAGCATGCTGGAATAATCTGGGTATTGTCTGTATATAATTATATATGTACAGCTGGTATAAGTTATACATCTTCTTGTATATAGTGATATGGAGCATGCTGGTATAACCTGGGTAACTTCTGTATATAATTATATATGTACAGCTGGTATAAGTTACACATCTTCTTGTATATAGTGATATGGAGCATGCTAGTATAACCTGGGTGTCTTCTGTATATAATTACATATGTACAGCTGGTATAAGTTATACATCTTCTTGTATATAGTGATATGGAGCATGCTGGTATAACCTGGGCATCTTCTGTAAATAATTATATATGTACAGCTGATATAAGTTATATATCTTCTTGTATATAGTGATATGGAGCATGCTGGTATAACCTGGGTATCTCCTTTATAGAATTATATATGTACAGCTGGTATAAGTTACACATCTTCTTGTATATAGTGATATGGAGCATGCTGGTATAACCTGGGTATATTCTGTATATTTATATATGTACAGCTGGTATAAGTTATACATCTTCTTGTATATAGTGATATGGTACATGCTGGTATAACCTGGGTATATTCTGTATATTTATATATGTACAGCTGGTATAAGTTATACATCTTCTTGTATACAGTGATATGGAGCATACTGGTATAACCTGGGTATCTTCTGTATATAATTATATATGTACCGCTGGTATAAGTTATACATCTTCTTGTATATATTGATATGAAGCATGCTGGTATAACCTGGGTATCTTCTGTATATAATTATATTTGTACAGCAGGTATAAGTTATACATCTTCTTGTATATAGTGATATGGAGCATGCTGGTATAACCTGGGTATCTTCTGTATAATATTATATATGTACAGCTGGTATAAGTTATACATCTTCTTGTATATAGTGATATGAAGCATGCTGGTATAACCTGGGTATCTCCTGTATATAATTCTATATGTGCAGCTGGTATAATTATACATCTTTTTGTATATAGTGATATGGAGCATGCTGGTATAACCTGGGTATCTTCTGTATATAATTATATATTTGTACAGCTGGTATAAGTTATACATCTTCCTGTATATAGTGATATGGAGCATGCTGGTATAACCTGGGTGTCTTCTGTATATAATTATATATGTACAGCTGGTATAAGTTATACATCTTCTTGTATATAGAGATATGGAGCATGCTGGTATAACCTGGGTATCTTCTGTATGTAATTATAAATGTACAGCTGGTATAAGTTATACAGCTTCTTGTATATAGTGATATGGAGCATGCTGGTATAACCTGGGTATCTTCTGTATATAATTATATATGTACAGCTGGTATAAGTTATACATCTTCTTGTATATAGTGATATGGAGCATGCTTGTATAACCTGGGCATCTTCTGTATATAATTATATATATACAGCTGGTATAAGTTATACATCTTCTTGTATATAGTGATATGAAGCATGCTGGTATAACCTGGGCATCTTCTGTATATAATTATATATATACAGCTGGTATAAGTTATACATCTTCTTGTATATAGTGATATGGGGCATGCTGGTATAACCTGGGCATCTTCTGTATATAATTATACATGTACAGCTGGTATAAGTTATACATCTTCTTGTATATAGTGATATGGAGCATGCTGGTATAACCTGGGTATCTCCTGTATATAATTATATATGTACAGCTGGTATAAGTTATACATCTTCTTGTATATAGTGATATGGAGCATGCTGGTATAACCTGGGTATCTTCTGTATATAATTATATATGTACAGCTGGTATAAGTTATACATCTTCTTGTATATAGTGATATGGAGCATGCTGGTATAACCTGGGTATCTTCTGTATATAATTATATATGTACAGCTGGTATAAGTTATACATCTTCTTGTATATAGTGATATGGAGCATGCTGATATAACCTGGGTATCTTCTGTATATAATTATATATGTACAGCTGGTATAAGTTATACATCTTCTTGCATATAGTGATATGGAGTATGCTGGTATAACCTGGTCATCTTCTGTATATAATTATGTATGTACAGCTGGTATAAGTTATACATCTTGTATATAGTGATATGGAGCATGCTGGTATAATCTGGGTATCTTCTGTATATAATTATATATGTACAGCTGGTATAAGTTATACATCTTCTTGCATATAGTGATATGGAGGATGCTGGTATAACCTGGGTATCTTCTGTATATAATTATATATGTACAGCTGGTATAAGTTATACATCTTCTTGTATATAGTGATATGGAGCATGCTGGTATAACCTGGGTATCTTCTGTATATAATTATATATGTACAGCTGGTATAAGTTATATATCTTCTTGTATATAGTGATATGGAACATGCTGGTATAACCTGGGTATCCTCTGTATATAATTATATATGTACAGCTGGTATAAGTTATACATCTTCTTGTATATAGTGATATGGAGCATGCTGGTATAACCCGGGTATCTTCTGTATATAATTATATATGTACAGCTGGTATAAGTTATACATCTTCTTGTATATTGTGATATGGAGCATGCTGGTATAACCTGGGTATCTTCTGTATATAATTATACATGTACAGCTGGTATAAGTTATACATCTTCTTGTATATAGTGATATGGAGGATGCTGGTATAACCTGGGTATCTTCTGTATATAATTATATATGTACAGCTGGTATAAGTTATACATCTTCTTGTATATAGTGATATGGAGCATGCTGGTATAACCTGGATATCTTCTGTATATAATTATATATGTACAGCTGGTATAAGTTATATATCTTCTTGTATATAGTGATATGGAACATGCTGGTATAACCTGGGTATCTTCTGTATGTAATTATATATGTACAGCCGGTATAAGTTATACATCTTCTTGTATATAGTGATATGGAGCATGCTGGTATAATCTGGGTATTGTCTGTATATAATTATATATGTACAGCTGGTATAAGTTATACATCTTCTTGTATATAGTGATATGGAGCATGCTGGTATAACCTGGGTAACTTCTGTATATAATTATATATGTACAGCTGGTATAAGTTATACATCTTCTTGTATATAGTGATATGGAGCATGCTGGTATAACCTGGGTATCTTCTGTATATAATTATATATGTACAGCTGGTATAAGTTATACATCTTCTTGTATATAGTGATATGGAGGATGCTGGTATAACCTGGGTATCTTCTGTGTATAATTATATATGTACAGTTGGTATAAGTTATACATCTTCTTGTATATAGTGATATGGGACATGCTGGTATAACCTGGGTATCTTCTGTATGTTATTATATATGTACAGCTGGTATAAGTTATACATCTTCTTGTATATAGTGATATGGAGGATGCTGGTATAACCTGGGTATCTTCTGTATATAATTATATATGTACAGCTGGTATAAGTTATACATCTTCTTGTATATAGTGATATGGAGCATGCTGGTATAACCTGGATATCTTCTGTATATAATTATATATGTACAGCTGGTATAAGTTATATATCTTCTTGTATATAGTGATATGGAACATGCTGGTATAACCTGGGTATCTTCTGTATGTAATTATATATGTACAGCCGGTATAAGTTATACATCTTCTTGTATATAGTGATATGGAGCATGCTGGTATAATCTGGGTATTGTCTGTATATAATTATATATGTACAGCTGGTATAAGTTATACATCTTCTTGTATATAGTGATATGGAGCATGCTGGTATAACCTGGGTAACTTCTGTATATAATTATATATGTACAGCTGGTATAAGTTATACATCTTCTTGTATATAGTGATATGGAGCATGCTGGTATAACCTGGGTATCTTCTGTATATAATTATATATGTACAGCTGGTATAAGTTATACATCTTCTTGTATATAGTGATATGGAGGATGCTGGTATAACCTGGGTATCTTCTGTGTATAATTATATATGTACAGTTGGTATAAGTTATACATCTTCTTGTATATAGTGATATGGGACATGCTGGTATAACCTGGGTATCTTCTGTATGTTATTATATATGTACAGCTGGTATAAGTTACACATCTTCTTGTATATAGTGATATGGAGCATGCTGGTATAACCCGGGTATCTTCTGTATATAATTATATATGTACAGCTGGTATAAGTTATACATCTTCTTGTATATTGTGATATGGAGCATGCTGGTATAACCTGGGTATCTTCTGTATATAATTATACATGTACAGCTGGTATAAGTTATACATCTTCTTGTATATAGTGATATGGAGGATGCTGGTATAACCTGGGTATGTTCTGTATATAATTATATATGTACAGCTGGTATAAGTTATACATCTTCTTGTATATAGTGATATGGAGCATGCTGGTATAACCTGGGTATCTTCTGTATATAATTATATATGTACAGCTGGTATAAGTTATATATCTTCTTGTATATAGTGATATGGAACATGCTGGTATAACCTGGGTATCTTCTGTATGTAATTATATATGTACAGCCGGTATAAGTTATACATCTTCTTGTATATAGTGATATGGAGCATGCTGGTATAATCTGGGTATTGTCTGTATATAATTATATATGTACAGCTGGTATAAGTTATACATCTTCTTGTATATAGTGATATGGAGCATGCTTGTATAACCTGGGCATCTTCTGTATATAATTATATATATACAGCTGGTATAAGTTATACATCTTCTTGTATATAGTGATATGAAGCATGCTGGTATAACCTGGGCATCTTCTGTATATAATTATATATGTACAGCTGGTATAAGTTATACATCTTCTTGTTTATAGTGATATGGGGCATGCTGGTATAACCTGGGCATCTTCTGTATATAATTATACATGTACAGCTGGTATAAGTTATACATCTTCTTGTATATAGTGATATGGAGCATGCTGGTATAACCTGGGTATCTCCTGTATATAATTATATATGTACAGCTGGTATAAGTTATACATCTTCTTGTATATAGTGATATGGAGCATGCTGGTATAACATGGGTATCCTCTGTATATAATTATATATGTACAGCTGGTATAAGTTACACATCTTCTTGTATATAGTGATATGGAGCATGCTGGTATAACCTGGGTATCTTCTGTATATAATTATATATGTACAGCTGGTATAAGTTATACATCTTCTTGTATATAGTGATATGGAGCATGCTGGTATAACCTGGGTATCTTCTGTATATAATTATATATGTACAGCTGGTATAAGTTATACATCTTCTTGTATAACCTGGGTATCTTCTCTGTATATTATTATATATGTACAGCTGGTATAAGTTATACATCTTCTTGTATATAGTGATATGGAGCATGCCGGTATAACCTGGGTATCTTCTGTATATAATTATATATGTACAGCTGGTATAAGTTATACATCTTCCTGTATATAGTGATATGGAACATGCTGGTATAACATGGGTATCCTCTGTATATAATTATATATGTACAGCTGGTATAAGTTATACATCTTCTTGTATATAGTGATATGGAGCATGCTGGTATAACCTGGGTATCTTCTGTGTATAATTATATATGTACAGCTGGTATAAGTTATACATCTTCTTGTATATAGTGATATGGAGCATGCTGGTATAACCTGGGTATCTTCTGTGTATAATTATATATGTACAGCTGGTATAAGTTATACATCTTCTTGTATATAGTGATATGGAGCATGCTGGTATAACCTGGGTATCTTCTGTATATAATTATATATGTACAGCTGGTATAAGTTATACATCTTCTTGTATATAGTGATATGGTACATGCTGGTATAACCTGGGTATCTTCTGTATATAATTATATATGTACGGCTGGTATAAGTGATACATCTTCTTGTATATAGTGATATGGTACATGCTGGTATAACCTGGGTATATTCTATATATAATTATATATGTACAGATGGTATAAGTTATACATCTTCTTGTATATAGTGATATGGAGCATGCTGGTATAACCTGGGTATATTCTGTATATCATTATATATGTACAGCTGGTATAAGTTATACATCTTCTTGTATATAGGGATATGGAGCATGCTGGTATTACCTGGGTATCTTCTGTATATAATTATATATGTACAGCTGGTATAAGTTATACATCTTCTTGTATATAGTGATATGGAGCATGCTGGTATAACCTGGGCATCTTCTGTATATAATTATATATGTACAGCTGGTATAAGTTATACATCTTGTATTTAGTGATATGGAGTATGCTGGTATAACCTGGTCATCTTCTGTATATAATTATGTATGTACAGCTGGTATAAGTTATACATCTTGTATATAGTGATATGGAGCATGCTGGTATAATCTGGGTATCTTCTGTATATAATTATATATGTACAGCTGGTATAAGTTATACATCTTCTTGTATATAGTGATATGGAGCATGCTGGTATAACCTGGGTATCTTCTGTGTATACTTATATATGTACAGTTGGTATAAGTTATATATCTTCTTGTATATAGTGATATGGAACATGCTGGTATAACATGGGTATCCTCTGTATATAATTATACATGTACAGCTGGTATAAGTTATACATCTTCTTGTATATAGTGATATGGAGCATGCTGGTATAACCTGGGTATATTCTGTATATAATTATATATGTACAGCTGGTATAAGTTATAAATCTTCTTGTATATAGGGATATGGAGCATGCTGGTATAACCTGGGTATCTTCTGTATATAATTATATATGTACAGCTGGTATAAGTTATACATCTTGTATTTAGTGATATGGAGCATGCTGGTATAACCTGGGTATGTTCTGTATATAATTATATATGTACAGCTGGTATAAGTTATACATCTTCTTGTATACAGTGATATGGAGCATACTGGTATAACCTGGGTATCTTTTGTACATAATTATATATGTACCGCTGGTATAAGTTATACATCTTCTTGTATATATTGATATGAAGCATGCTGGTATAACCTGGGTATCTTCTGTATATAATTATATATGTACAGCAGGTATAAGTTATACATCTTCTTGTATATAGTGATATGGAGAATGCTGGTATATCCTGGGTATCTTCTGTATATAATTATATATGTACAGCTGGTATAAGTTATACATCTTCCTGTATATAGTGATATGGAGCATGCTAGTATAACCTGGGTGTCTTCTGTATATAATTACATATGTACAGCTGGTATAAGATATACATCTTCTTGTATATAGTGATATGGAGCATGCTGGTATAACCTGGGCATCTTCTGTATATAATTATATATGTACAGCTGATATAAGTTATATATCTTCTTGTATATAGTGATATGGAGCATGCTGGTATAACCTGGGTATATTCTGTATATAATTATATATGTACAGCTGGTATAAGTTGTACATCTTCTTGTATATAGTGATATGGTACATGCTGGTATAACCTGGGTATATTCTGTATATTTATATATGTACAGCTGGTATAAGTTATACATCTTCTTGTATATAGTGATATGGAGCATGCTGGTATAACCTGGGTATCTTCTGTATATAATTATATATGTACGGCTGGTATAAGTTATACATATTCCTGTATATTGTGATATGGAGCATGCTGGTATAACCTGGGTATCTTCTGTATATAATTATATATGTACAGCTGGTATAAGTTATACATCTTCTTTTATATAGTGATATGGTACATGCTGGTATAACCTGGGTGTCTCCTGTATATAATTATATATGTACAGCTGGTATAAGTTATACATCTTCTTGTATATAGTGATATGGAGCATGCTGGTATAACCTGGGTATCTTCTGTATGTAATTATAAATGTACAGCTGGTATAAGTTATACAGCTTCTTGTATATAGTGATATGGAGCATGCTGGTATAACCTGGGTATCTTCTGTATATAATTATATATGTACAGCTGGTATAAGTTATACATCTTCTTGTATATAGTGATATGGAGCATGCTGGTATAACCTGGGCATCTTCTGTATATAATTATATATATACAGCTGGTATAAGTTATACATCTTCTTGTATATAGTGATATGGGGCATGCTGTATAACCTGGGCATCTTCTGTATATAATTATATATATACAGCTGGTATAAGTTATACATCTTCTTGTATATAGTGATATGGGGCATGCTGGTATAACCTGGGCATCTTCTGTATATAATTATACATGTACAGCTGGTATAAGTTATACATCTTCTTGTATATAGTGATATGGAGCATGCTGGTATAACCTGGGTATCTCCTGTATATAATTATATATGTACAGCTGGTATAAGTTATACATCTTCTTGTATATAGTGATATGGAGCATGCTGGTATAACCTGGGTATCTTCTGTATATAATTATATATGTACAGCTGGTATAAGTTATACATCTTCTTGTATATAGTGATATGGAGCATGCTGGTATAACCTGGGTATCTTCTGTATATAATTATATATGTACAGCTGGTATAAGTTATACATCTTCTTGTATATAGTGATATGGAGCATGCTGATATAACCTGGGTATCTTCTGTATATAATTATATATGTACAGCTGGTATAAGTTATACATCTTCCTGTATATAGTGATATGGAGTATGCTGGTATAACCGGGTCATCTTCTGTATATAATTATGTATGTACAGCTGGTATAAGTTATACATCTTGTTTATAGTGATATGGAGCATGCTGGTATAATCTGGGTATCTTCTGTATATAATTATATATGTACAGCTGGTATAAGTTATACATCTTCTTGTATATAGTGATATGGAGCATGCTGGTATAACCTGGGTATCTTCTGTGTATACTTATATATGTACAGTTGGTATAAGTTATATATCTTCTTGTATATAGTGATATGGAACATGCTGGTATAACATGGGTATCCTCTGTATATAATTATACATGTACAGCTGGTATAAGTTATACATCTTCTTGTATATAGTGATATGGAGCATGCTGGTATAACCTGGGTATATTCTGTATATAATTATATATGTACAGCTGGTATAAGTTATACATCTTCTTGTATATAGGGATATGGAGCATGCTGGTATAACCTGGGTATCTTCTGTATATAATTATATATGTACAGCTGGTATAAGTTATACATCTTCTTGTATATAGTGATATGGTACATGCTGGTATAACCTGGGTATCTTCTGTATATAATTATATATGTACGGCTGGTATAAGTGATACATCTTCTTGTATATAGTGATATGGTACATGCTGGTATAACCTGGGTATATTCTATATATAATTATATATGTACAGTTGGTATAAGTTATATATCTTCTTGTATATAGTGATATGGAACATGCTGGTATAACATGGGTATCCTCTGTATATAATTATATATGTACAGCTGGTATAAGTTATACATCTTCTTGTATATAGTGATATGAAGCATGCTGGTATAACCTGGGTATATTCTGTATATCATTATATATGTACAGCTGGTATAAGTTATAAATCTTCCTGTATATAGTGATATCGAGCATGCTTGTATAACCTGGGTATCTTCTCTGTATATTATTATATATGTACGGCTGGTATAAGTTATACATCTTCTTGTATATAGTGATATGGAGCATGCTGGTATAACCTGGGTATCTTCTCTGTATATTATTATATATGTACAGCTGGTATAAGTTATACATCTTCTTGTATATAGTGATATGGAGCATGCCGGTATAACCTGGGTATCTTCTGTATATAATTATATATGTACAGCTGGTATAAGTTATACATCTTCCTGTATATAGTGATATGGAACATGCTGGTATAACATGGGTATCCTCTGTATATAATTATATATGTACAGCTGGTTTAAGTTATACATCTTCTTGTATATAGTGATATGGAGCATGCTGGTATAACCTGGGTATCTTCTGTGTATAATTATATATGTACAGCTGGTATAAGTTATAAATCTTCTTGTATATAGTGATATGGAGCATGCTGGTATAACATGGGTATCCTCTGTATATAATTATATATGTACAGCTGGTATAAGTTATACATCTTCTTGTATATAGTGATATGGAGCATGCTGGTATAACCTGGGTATATTCTGTATATCATTATATATGTACAGCTGGTATAAGTTATACATCTTCTTGTATATAGGGATATGGAGCATGCTGGTATAACCTGGGTATCTTCTGTATATAATTATATATGTACAGCTGGTATAAGTTATACATCTTCCTGTATATAGTGATATGGAGCATGCTGGTATAACCTGGGTATTCTCTGTATATAATTCTATATGTACAGCTGGTATAAGTTATACATCTTCTTGTATATAGTGATATCGAGCATGCTTGTATAACCTGGGTATCTTCTCTGTATATTATTATATATGTACGGCTGGTATAAGTGATACATCTTCTTGTATATAGTGATATGGTACATGCTGGTATAACCTGGGTATATTCTATATATAATTATATATGTACAGATGGTATAAGTTATACATCTTCTTGTATATAGTGATATGGAGCATGCTGGTATAACCTGGGTATATTCTGTATATCATTATATATGTACAGCTGGTATAAGTTATACATCTTCTTGTATATAGGGATATGGAGCATGCTGGTATTACCTGGGTATCTTCTGTATATAATTATATATGTACAGCTGGTATAAGTTATACATCTTTTTGTATTTAGTGATATGGAGCATGCTGGTATAACCTGGGTATATTCTGTATAGAATTATATATGTACAGCTGGTATAAGTTATACATCTTCTTGTATATAGTGATATGGAGCATGCTGGTATAACCTGGGCATCTTCTGTATATAATTATATATGTACAGCTGGTATAAGTTATACATCTTGTATTTAGTGATATGGAGTATGCTGGTATAACCTGGTCATCTTCTGTATATAATTATGTATGTACAGCTGGTATAAGTTATACATCTTGTATATAGTGATATGGAGCATGCTGGTATAATCTGGGTATCTTCTGTATATAATTATATATGTACAGCTGGTATAAGTTATACATCTTCTTGTATATAGTGATATGGAGCATGTTGGTATAACCTGGGTATCTTCTGTGTATACTTATATATGTACAGTTGGTATAAGTTATATATCTTCTTGTATATAGTGATATGGAACATGCTGGTATAACATGGGTATCCTCTGTATATAATTATACATGTACAGCTGGTATAAGTTATACATCTTCTTGTATATAGTGATATGGAGCATGCTGGTATAACCTGGGTATATTCTGTATATAATTATATATGTACAGCTGGTATAAGTTATAAATCTTCTTGTATATAGGGATATGGAGCATGCTGGTATAACCTGGGTATCTTCTGTATATAATTATATATGTACAGCTGGTATAAGTTATACATCTTGTATTTAGTGATATGGAGCATGCTGGTATAACCTGGGTATGTTCTGTATATAATTATATATGTACAGCTGGTATAAGTTATACATCTTCTTGTATACAGTGATATGGAGCATACTGGTATAACCTGGGTATCTTTTGTACATAATTATATATGTACCGCTGGTATAAGTTATACATCTTCTTGTATATATTGATATGAAGCATGCTGGTATAACCTGGGTATCTTCTGTATATAATTATATATGTACAGCAGGTATAAGTTATACATCTTCTTGTATATAGTGATATGGAGAATGCTGGTATATCCTGGGTATCTTCTGTATATAATTATATATGTACAGCTGGTATAAGTTATACATCTTCCTGTATATAGTGATATGGAGCATGCTAGTATAACCTGGGTGTCTTCTGTATATAATTACATATGTACAGCTGGTATAAGATATACATCTTCTTGTATATAGTGATATGGAGCATGCTGGTATAACCTGGGCATCTTCTGTATATAATTATATATGTACAGCTGATATAAGTTATATATCTTCTTGTATATAGTGATATGGAGCATGCTGGTATAACCTGGGTATATTCTGTATATAATTATATATGTACAGCTGGTATAAGTTGTACATCTTCTTGTATATAGTGATATGGTACATGCTGGTATAACCTGGGTATATTCTGTATATTTATATATGTACAGCTGGTATAAGTTATACATCTTCTTGTATATAGTGATATGGAGCATGCTGGTATAACCTGGGTATCTTCTGTATATAATTATATATGTACGGCTGGTATAAGTTATACATATTCCTGTATATTGTGATATGGAGCATGCTGGTATAACCTGGGTATCTTCTGTATATAATTATATATGTACAGCTGGTATAAGTTATACATCTTCTTGTATATAGTGATATGGTACATGCTGGTATAACCTGGGTGTCTCCTGTATATAATTATATATGTACAGCTGGTATAAGTTATACATCTTCTTGTATATAGTGATATGGAGCATGCTGGTATAACCTGGGTATCTTCTGTATGTAATTATAAATGTACAGCTGGTATAAGTTATACAGCTTCTTGTATATAGTGATATGGAGCATGCTGGTATAACCTGGGTATCTTCTGTATATAATTATATATGTACAGCTGGTATAAGTTATACATCTTCTTGTATATAGTGATATGGAGCATGCTGGTATAACCTGGGCATCTTCTGTATATAATTATATATATACAGCTGGTATAAGTTATACATCTTCTTGTATATAGTGATATGGGGCATGCTGGTATAACCTGGGCATCTTCTGTATATAATTATATATATACAGCTGGTATAAGTTATACATCTTCTTGTATATAGTGATATGGGGCATGCTGGTATAACCTGGGCATCTTCTGTATATAATTATACATGTACAGCTGGTATAAGTTATACATCTTCTTGTATATAGTGATATGGAGCATGCTGGTATAACCTGGGTATCTCCTGTATATAATTATATATGTACAGCTGGTATAAGTTATACATCTTCTTGTATATAGTGATATGGAGCATGCTGGTATAACCTGGGTATCTTCTGTATATAATTATATATGTACAGCTGGTATAAGTTATACATCTTCTTGTATATAGTGATATGGAGCATGCTGGTATAACCTGGGTATCTTCTGTATATAATTATATATGTACAGCTGGTATAAGTTATACATCTTCTTGTATATAGTGATATGGAGCATGCTGATATAACCTGGGTATCTTCTGTATATAATTATATATGTACAGCTGGTATAAGTTATACATCTTCCTGTATATAGTGATATGGAGTATGCTGGTATAACCGGGTCATCTTCTGTATATAATTATGTATGTACAGCTGGTATAAGTTATACATCTTGTATATAGTGATATGGAGCATGCTGGTATAATCTGGGTATCTTCTGTATATAATTATATATGTACAGCTGGTATAAGTTATACATCTTCTTGTATATAGTGATATGGAGCATGCTGGTATAACCTGGGTATCTTCTGTGTATACTTATATATGTACAGTTGGTAGAAGTTATATATCTTCTTGTATATAGTGATATGGAACATGCTGGTATAACATGGGTATCCTCTGTATATAATTATACATGTACAGCTGGTATAAGTTATACATCTTCTTGTATATAGTGATATGGAGCATGCTGGTATAACCTGGGTATATTCTGTATATAATTATATATGTACAGCTGGTATAAGTTATACATCTTGTATATAGGGATATGGAGCATGCTGGTATAACCTGGGTATCTTCTGTATATAATTATATATGTACAGCTGGTATAAGTTATACATCTTCTTGTATATAGTGATATGGTACATGCTGGTATAACCTGGGTATCTTCTGTATATAATTATATATGTACGGCTGGTATAAGTGATACATCTTCTTGTATATAGTGATATGGTACATGCTGGTATAACCTGGGTATATTCTATATATAATTATATATGTACAGTTGGTATAAGTTATATATCTTCTTGTATATAGTGATATGGAACATGCTGGTATAACATGGGTATCCTCTGTATATAATTATATATGTACAGCTGGTATAAGTTATACATCTTCTTGTATATAGTGATATGAAGCATGCTGGTATAACCTGGGTATATTCTGTATATCATTATATATGTACAGCTGGTATAAGTTATAAATCTTCCTGTATATAGTGATATCGAGCATGCTTGTATAACCTGGGTATCTTCTCTGTATATTATTATATATGTACGGCTGGTATAAGTTATACATCTTCTTGTATATAGTGATATGGAGCATGCTGGTATAACCTGGGTATCTTCTCTGTATATTATTATATATGTACAGCTGGTATAAGTTATACATCTTCTTGTATATAGTGATATGGAGCATGCCGGTATAACCTGGGTATCTTCTGTATATAATTATATATGTACAGCTGGTATAAGTTATACATCTTCCTGTATATAGTGATATGGAACATGCTGGTATAACATGGGTATCCTCTGTATATAATTATATATGTACAGCTGGTTTAAGTTATACATCTTCTTGTATATAGTGATATGGAGCATGCTGGTATAACCTGGGTATCTTCTGTGTATAATTATATATGTACAGCTGGTATAAGTTATAAATCTTCTTGTATATAGTGATATGGAGCATGCTGGTATAACATGGGTATCCTCTGTATATAATTATATATGTACAGCTGGTATAAGTTATACATCTTCTTGTATATAGTGATATGGAGCATGCTGGTATAACCTGGGTATATTCTGTATATCATTATATATGTACAGCTGGTATAAGTTATACATCTTCTTGTATATAGGGATATGGAGCATGCTGGTATAACCTGGGTATCTTCTGTATATAATTATATATGTACAGCTGGTATAAGTTATACATCTTCCTGTATATAGTGATATGGAGCATGCTGGTATAACCTGGGTATTCTCTGTATATAATTCTATATGTACAGCTGGTATAAGTTATACATCTTCTTGTATATAGTGATATCGAGCATGCTTGTATAACCTGGGTATCTTCTCTGTATATTATTATAAATGTACGGCTGGTATAAGTTATACATCTTCTTGTATATAGTGACATGGAGCATGCTGGTATAACCTGGGTATCTTCTCTGTATATTATTATATATGTACAGCTGGTATAAGTTATACATCTTCTTGTATATAGTGATATGGAGCATGCCGGTATAACCTGGGTATCTTCTGTATATAATTATATATGTACAGCTGGTATAAGTTATACATCTTCCTGTATATAGTGATATGGAACATGCTGGTATAACATGGGTATCCTCTATATATAATTATATATGTACAGCTGGTATAAGTTATACATCTTCTTGTATATAGTGATATGGAGCATGCTGGTATAACCTGGGTATCTTCTGTGTATAATTATATATGTACAGCTGGTATAAGTTATACATCTTCTTGTATATAGTGATATGGAGCATGCTGGTATAACCTGGGTATCTTCTGTGTATAATTATATATGTACAGCTGGTATAAGTTATACATCTTCTTGTATATAGTGATATGGAGCATGCTGGTATAACCTGGGTATCTTCTGTATATAATTATATATGTACAGCTGGTATAAGTTATACATCTTCTTGTATAACCTGGGTATCTTCTCTGTATATTATTATATATGTACGGCTGGTATAAGTTATACATCTTCTTGTATATAGTGATATGGAGCATGCCGGTATAAAATGGGTATCTTCTGTATATAATTATATATGTACAGCTGGTATAAGTTATACATCTTCCTGTATATAGTGATATGGAACATGCTGGTATAACATGGGTATCCTCTGTATATAATTATATATGTACAGCTGGTATAAGTTATACATCTTCTTGTATATAGTGATATGGAGCATGCTGGTATAACCTGGGTATCATCTGTATATAATTATATATGTACAGCTGGTATAAGTTATACATCTTCTTGTATATAGTGATATGGTACATGCTGGTATAACCTGGGTATCTTCTGTATATAATTATATATGTATGGCTGGTATAAGTGATACATCTTCTTGTATATAGTGATATGGTACATGCTGGTATAACCTGGGTATATTCTATATATAATTATATATGTACAGTTGGTATAAGTTATATATCTTCTTGTATATAGTGATATGGAACATGCTGGTATAATATGGGTATCCTCTGTATATAATTATATATGTACAGCTGGTATAAGTTATACATCTTCTTGTATATAGTGATATGGAGCATGCTGGTATAACCTGGGTATATTCTGTATATCATTATATATGTACAGCTGGTATAAGTTATACATCTTCTTGTATATAGGGATATGGAGCATGCTGGTATTACCTGGGTATCTTCTGTATATAATTATATATGTACAGCTGGTATAAGTTATACATCTTTTTGTATTTAGTGATATGGAGCATGCTCGTATAACCTGGGTATATTCTGTATAGAATTATATATGTACAGCTGGTATAAGTTATACATCTTCTTGTATATAGTGATATGGAGCATGCTGGTATAACCTGGGCATCTTCTGTATATAATTATATATGTACAGCTGGTATAAGTTATACATCTTCTTGTATATAGTGATATGGAGCATGCTGGTATAACCTGGGTATCTTCTGTATATAATTATATATGTACAGCTGGTATAAATTATACATCTTCTTGTATATAGTGATATGGAGCATGCTGGTATAACCTGGGTATCTTCTGTGTATACTTATATATGTACAGTTGGTATAAGTTATATATCTTCTTGTATATAGTGATATGGAGTATGCTGGTATAACCTGGTCATCTTCTGTATATAATTATGTATGTACAGCTGGTATAAGTTATACATCTTGTATATAGTGATATGGAGCATGCTGGTATAATCTGGGTATCTTCTGTATATAATTATATATGTACAGCTGGTATAAGTTATACATCTTCTTGTATATAGTGATATGGAGCATGCTGGTATAACCTGGGTATCTTCTGTGTATACTTATATATGTACAGTTGGTATAAGTTATATATCTTGTATATAGTGATATGGAACATGCTGGTATAACATGGGTATCCTCTGTATATAATTATACATGTACAGCTGGTATAAGTTATACATCTTCTTGTATATAGTGATATGGAGCATGCTGGTATAACCTGGGTATATTCTGTATATAATTATATATGTACAGCTGGTATAAGTTATACATCTTCTTGTATATAGGGATATGGAGCATGCTGGTATAACCTGGGTATCTTCTGTATATAATTATATATGTACAGCTGGTATAAGTTATACATCTTCTTGTATATAGTGATATGGTACATGCTGGTATAACCTGGGTATCTTCTGTATATAATAATATATGTACGGCTGGTATAAGTGATACATCTTCTTGTATATAGTGATATGGTACATGCTGGTATAACCTGGGTATATTCTATATATAATTATATATGTACAGTTGGTATAAGTTATATATCTTCTTGTATATAGTGATATGGAACATGCTGGTATAACATGGGTATCCTCTGTATATAATTATATATGTACAGCTGGTATAAGTTATACATCTTCTTGTATATAGTGATATGAAGCATGCTGGTATAACCTGGGTATATTCTGTATATCATTATATATGTACAGCTGGTATAAGTTATACATCTTCTTGTATATAGGGATATGGAGCATGCTGGTATTACCTGGGTATCTTCTGTATATAATTATATATGTACAGCTGGTATAAGTTATACTTCTTCCTGTATATAGTGATATCGAGCATGCTTGTATAACCTGGGTATCTTCTCTGTATATTATTATATATGTACGGCTGGTATAAGTTATACATCTTCTTGTATATAGTGATATGGAGCATGCTGGTATAACCTGGGTATCTTCTCTGTATATTATTATATATGTACAGCTGGTATAAGTTATACATCTTCTTGTATATAGTGATATGGAGCATGCCGGTATAACCTGGGTATCTTCTGTATATAATTATATATGTACAGCTGGTATAAGTTATACATCTTCCTGTATATAGTGATATGGAACATGCTGGTATAACATGGGTATCCTCTGTATATAATTATATATGTACAGCTGGTATAAGTTATACATCTTCTTGTATATAGTGATATCGAGCATGCTGGTATAACCTGGGTATCTTCTGTGTATAATTATATATGTACAGCTGGTATAAGTTTTAAATCTTCTTGTATATAGTGATATGGAGCATGCTGGTATAACATGGGTATCCTCTGTATATAATTATATATGTACAGCTGGTATAAGTTATACATCTTCTTGTATATAGTGATATGGAGCATGCTGGTATAACCTGGGTATATTCTGTATATCATTATATATGTACAGCTGGTATAAGTTATACATCTTCTTGTATATAGGGATATGGAGCATGCTGGTATTACCTGGGTATCTTCTGTATATAATTATATATGTACAGCTGGTATAAGTTATACATCTTTTTGTATTTAGTGATATGGAGCATGCTGGTATAACCTGGGTATATTCTGTATAGAATTATATATGTACAGCTGGTATAAGTTATACATCTTCTTGTATATAGGGATATGGAGCATGCTGGTATAACCTGGGTATCTTCTGTATATAATTATATATGTACAGCTGGTATAAGTTATACATCTTCCTGTATATAGTGATATGGAGCATGCTGGTATAACCTGGGTATTCTCTGTATATAATTCTATATGTACAGCTGGTATAAGTTGTACATCTTCTTGTATATAGTGATATCGAGCATGCTTGTATAACCTGGGTATCTTCTCTGTATATTATTATAAATGTACGGCTGGTATAAGTTATACATCTTCTTGTATATAGTGATATGGAGCATGCTGGTATAACCTGGGTATCTTCTCTGTATATTATTATATATGTACAGCTGGTATAAGTTATACATCTTCTTGTATATAGTGATATGGAGCATGCCGGTATAACCTGGGTATCTTCTGTATATAATTATATATGTACAGCTGGTATAAGTTATACATCTTCCTGTATATAGTGATATGGAACATGCTGGTATAACATGGGTATCCTCTATATATAATTATATATGTACAGCTGGTATAAGTTATACATCTTCTTGTATATAGTGATATGGAGCATGCTGGTATAACCTGGGTATCTTCTGTGTATAATTATATATGTACAGCTGGTATAAGTTATACATCTTCTTGTATATAGTGATATGGAGCATGCTGGTATAACCTGGGTATCTTCTGTGTATAATTATATATGTACAGCTGGTATAAGTTATACATCTTCTTGTATATAGTGATATGGAGCATGCTGGTATAACCTGGGTATCTTCTGTATATAATTATATATGTACAGCTGGTATAAGTTATACATCTTCTTGTATAACCTGGGTATCTTCTCTGTATATTATTATATATGCACAGCTGGTATAAGTTATACATCTTCTTGTATATAGTGATATGGAGCATGCCGGTATAACCTGGGTATCTTCTGTATATAATTATATATGTACAGCTGGTATAAGTTATACATCTTCCTGTATATAGTGATATGGAACATGCTGGTATAACATGGGTATCTTCTGTGTATAATTATATATGTACAGCTGGTATAAGTTATACATCTTCTTGTATATAGTGATATGGAGCATGCTGGTATAACCTGGGTATCTTCTGTGTATAATTATATATGTACAGCTGGTATAAGTTATACATCTTCTTGTATATAGTGATATGGTACATGCTGGTATAACCTGGGTATCTTCTGTATATAATTATATATGTACGGCTGGTATAAGTGATACATCTTCTTGTATATAGTGATATGGTACATGCTGGTATAACCTGGGTATATTCTATATATAATTATATATGTACAGTTGGTATAAGTTATATATCTTCTTGTATATAGTGATATGGAACATGCTGGTATAACATGGGTATCCTCTGTATATAATTATATATGTACAGCTGGTATAAGTTATACATCTTCTTGTATATAGTGATATGGAGCATGCTGGTATAACCTGGGTATATTCTGTATATCATTATATATGTACAGCTGGTATAAGTTATACATCTTCTTGTATATAGGGATATGGAGCATGCTGGTATTACCTGGGTATCTTCTGTATATAATTATATATGTACAGCTGGTATAAGTTATACATCTTTTTGTATTTAGTGATATGGAGCATGCTGGTATAACCTGGGTATATTCTGTATAGAATTATATATGTACAGCTGGTATAAGTTATACATCTTCTTGTATATAGTGATATGGAGCATGCTGGTATAACCTGGGCATCTTCTGTATATAATTATATATGTACAGCTGGTATAAGTTATACATCTTCTTGTATATAGAGATATGGAGCATGCTGGTATAACCTGGGTATCTTCTGTATATAATTATATATGTACAGCTGGTATAAGTTATACATCTTCTTGTATATAGTGATATAGAGCATGCTGGTATAACCTGGGTATCTTCTGTATATAATTATATATGTACAGCTGGTATAAGTTATACATCTTCTTGTATATAGTGATATGGAGCATGCTGGTATAACATGGGTATCTTCTGTATGTAATTATATATGTACAGCCGGTATAAGTTATACATCTTCTTGTATATAGTGATATGGAGCATGCTGGTATAACCTGGGTATCTTCTGTATATAATTATATATGTACAGCTGGTATAAGTTATACATCTTCTTGTATATAGTGATATGGAGCATGCTGGTATAACCTGGGTA